>NW_028123161.1:0-244189 GCF_965194805.1 Balaenoptera borealis
GCTGGTTCTTTGAGAAGATAAGCAAAAATGATCAACCTTTAGCCGGACTCCAGAAAAAGAGGGAGAGGAAGCAAATCAACAAAATTAGAAGTGAAAAAGCAGAAGTTATAACAGACACCACAGGAATACAAAGCATCCTAAGAGACTACTACAAGCAACTCTAGGCCAATAAAATGGACAATCTGGAAGAAATGGACAAATTCTTAGAAAGGGATAACCTTCTAAGACTGAACCAGGAAGAAATAGAAAATATGAACAAACCTATCACAAGCAATGAAATTGAAACTGTGATTAAAAATCTTCCAACAAACAAAAGTCCAGAACCAGATGGCATCACAGGTGAATTCTATCAAACATTTAGAGCAGAGCTAACACCCAACCTTCTCAAATTCTTCAAAACAATTGCAGCGGAAGGAACACTCCCAAACTCATTCTATGAGACCACCATCACCCTGATACCAAAATCAGACAGAAATACTACAAGGAAAGAAAATTATAGACCAATATCACTGATGAATATAGATGTAAAAATCCTCAACAAAATACTAGCAAACAGAATCGAACAACACATGAAAAGGATCATACACCATGATCAAGTGGGGTTTATCCCAGGGATGCGAGGATTCTTCAATATACACAAATCAATGTGATACACCATATTAACAAATTGTAGAATAAAAGCATATGATCATCTCAATAGATGAAGGAAAAGATTTTGAGAAAATTCAACACTCATTTACGATAAAAACTCTGCAGAGTGTGGGCATAGAGGGAAACTACCTCAACATAATAAAGGCCATATATGACAAACCCACAGCAAACAACATTCTCAATGGTGAAAAACTGAAAGCGTTTCCTCTAAGATCAGGAACAAGACGAGGATGTCCACTCTCACCACTGCTATTCAACATAGTTTTGGAAGTCCTAGCCATGGCAATCAGAGAAGAAAAAGAAATAAAAGGAATACAAAAAGGAAAAGAAGAAGTAAAATTGTCACTGTTTGCAGATGACATGATATCATAGATAGAGAATCCTAAAGATGCCACCAGAAAACCACTGGAGCTAATCAATGAATTTGGTAAAGTTGCAGGATACAAAATTAATGCACAGAAATTGCTTGCATTCCTATACACTAACAATGAAAGATCAGAAAGAGAAATTAAGGAAACAATCCCATTACCACTGCAACAAAAAGAATAAAATACCTAGGAATAAACCTACCTAAGGAAGTAAAAGACCTGTACTCAGAAAACTATAAGACACTGATGAAAGAAATCAAAGATGATATAAACAGATGGAGACATATACCATGTTCTCGGATTAGAAGAATCAATATTGTGAAAATGACTATACTACCCAAAGCAATCTACAGATTCAATGCAATCCCGATCAAAATACCTTTGGCATTTTCTACAGAACAAGAAAAAAAAAATCTTAAAATTTGTAGGGAGACACAAAAGACCCTGGATAGCCAAAGCAGTCTTGAGGGGGGAAAAAAAAGAGCTGGAGGAATCAGACTTCCAGACTTCAGACTATATTGCAAAGCTACAGTAATCAAGATAATATGGTACTGACACAAGAACAGAAATATAGGTCAATAGAGCAGGATAGAAAGCACAGAGATAAACCCACGTACCTATGGTTCACTAATCTATGACAAAGGAGGCAAGGGTATACAATGGAGAAAAGACAGTGTCTTCAGCAAGTGGTGCTGGGAAAACTGGACAGTTACATGTAAAAGAATGAAATTAGTACACATCCTAACACCATACACAAAAATAAACTCAAAATGGATTAGAGACCTAAATATAAGACCAGCCACTATAAAACTCTTGGAGGAAAACATAAGCAGAACAGTCTATGACATAAATCACAGCAAGATCCTTTTTGACCCACCTCCTAGAGAAATGGAAATAAAAACAAAAATAAAAAAATGGGACCGAATGAAACATAAATTCTTTTGCACAGCAAAGGAAAACATAAGCAAGATGAAAAGACAACCATCAGAATGGGAGAAAATATTTTCAAATGAAGCAAATGGCAAAGGATTAATCTCCAAAAAGCAGCTCATGTAGCTCAATATCACAAAACCAAACAATCCAATCCAAAAATGGGCGGAAGACCTAAATAGACATTTCTCCAAAGAAGATATACAGGTTGCCAACAAACACATGAAAGGATGCTGAACATCACTAATCATTAGAGAAATGCAAATCAAAACTACAGTGAGGTATCACCTCACACCAGTCAGAATGGCCATCATCAAAAAATCTACCAACAATAAATGCTGGAGAGGCATTTATTGGAGCAAAGGGAACCCTCTTGCACTGTTGGTGGGAATGTAAATTGATATAGCCACTAGGGAGAACGGTATGGGGGTTCCTTAAAAACTAAAAATAGAACTACCATACAACCCAGCAAACCCACTCCTGGACATTTACCCTGAGAAAACCATAATTCAAAAAGAGTCATGTACCACAATGTTCACTGTAGCTCTATTTACAATAGCCAGGACATGGAAGCAACCTAAGTGTCCATCAACAGATAAATGGATAAGGAAGATGTGGCACAAATATACAATGGAACATTATTCAGCCATAAAAAGAAACGAAATTGAGTTACTTTTAGTGAGGTGGATGGATCTAGAGTCTGTCCTACAGAGTGAAGTAAGTCAGAAAGAGAAAAACAAATACCGTATGCTAACACATATATATGGAATCTTAAAAAAAAAAGTTTATGAAGAACCTAGGGGCAGGAAAGGATTAAGGACACAGACGTAGAGAAAGGACTTGAGGACATGGGGAGAGGGAAGGGTAAGCTGGGACAAAGTGAGAGAGTGGTATGGACATATATACACTACCAAATGTAAAATTGATAGCTACTGGGAAGCAGCCACATAGCACAGGGAGATCAGCGCTGTGCTTTGTGACCACCTAAAAGGGTGGGATAAGGGAGTGAGAGGGAGTTGCAAGAGGGAGGGGATATGGTGTTATATGTATACGCACAGCTGATTCACTTTTTTATACAGCAGAAACTAACACACAATTGTAAAGCAATTATACTCCAATAAAGATGTAAAAGAAAAAAAAAAGCCCAGAGATAAACCTACACACCTATGGCCCACTAATCTATGACAAAGGAGGCAAGGGTATACAAAGGAGAAAAGACAGTCTCTTCAATAAGTGGTGCTGGGAAAAATGGACAGCTACATGTAAAAGAATGAAATTAGAACACTCCCTAACACCATACACAAAAAATAAACTCAAAATGGATTAGAGACCGAAATGTAAGACCGGACACTATAAAACTCTTAGAGGAAAACATAGGAAGAATACTCTTTGACATAAATCACAGCAAGATCTTTTTTGATCCACCTCCTAGAGTAATGGAATAAAAAAAAAATAAACATATGGGAGCAAATGAAACCTAAAAGCTTTTGCAAAGCAAAGGAAACTACAAACAAGACGAAAAGACAACCCTCACAATGGGAGAAAATATTTGCAAACGAATCAATGGACAAAGGATTAATCTCCAATGTATATAAACAGCTCATGCAGCTCAACAGTAAAAAAACAAACAACCCAATCCAAAAATGGGCAGATGACGTAAATAGACATTTGTCCCAAGAAGACATACAGATGACCAAGAAGCACATGAAAAGCTGCTCAACATCACTAATTATTAGAGAAATATAAACCAAAACTACAATGAGGTATCGCCTCACACGAGTTAGAATGGGCATCATCAGAAAATCTACAAGCAACAAATGCTGGAGAGGGTGTGGAGAAAAGGGAACCCTCTTACACTATTTGTGGGAATGTAAATTGATACAGTCACGATGGAGAACAGTATGGAGGTTCCTTAAGAAACTAAAAATAGAATTACCATATGACCCAGCAATCCCACTACTGGCCATATACCCAGAGAAAACCATAATTCAAAAAGACATATTCACCACAATATTCATTGCAGCACTATTTACAATAGCCAGGTCATGGAAGCAACCTAAATGCCCATAGACAGACGAACAGAAAAGATGTGCTACATATATAAAATGGAATATTACTCAGCCATAAAAAGGAATGAAATTGGGTCATTTGTAGAGACGTGGATAGATCTAGAGACTGTCATACAGAGTGAAGTAAGTCAGAAAGAGAAAAACAAATATCGTATATTAACGCATACATGTGGAACCTAGAAAAATGGTAAAGATGAACCGGTTTGCAAGGCAGAAATAGAGACACAGATGTAGAGAACAAATGTATGGACACCAAGGGGGGAAAGTGGCAGGGTGGTGGTGGTGGGATGAATTGCGAGCCTGGGATTGACATATATACACTTATATGTATAAAATAGGTTACCAATAAGAGCCTGCTGTATAAAAAAATGAATAAAATAAATTCAAAAATTAAAAAATAAGTAATACTTAAAAAAATAAAACAGAAAAAAAGTTCTGTCCTTCCCATAGACGTATTTATATGAATGAATTATTTCCATGCTTATATCCATAAATACAAAAAGAGGAATAAAACTTACCTTGAACCAAAAAAGAAAAAAAAAAAAAAAAACAGAACCCACTGGTCATACAGAGGAAAACCCTATCAGGGCACTTGCTCCAGGGGTAAACAATTCTGAAGTTGGTCACAGGTGGGGAATCATCTCCCATGCAGCCAGCAGCCCCCACACGAGGAGCGTCCTCATTGCAAAGCTGGGGGACCGTGAGGAGGCGTCTCTGAGTAAACGTGAGCTGAGCCCCAGGCCAGCTGCTGCTGAACTTTTCCCACCCTTCCCAGGTAAAACACCTGAATGTGTGCAAAGACTTTAAAAACTAGAGGAAGGGGCTTGGAGTCACACCAGCGACAGCACGCAGGCCGACTTGGTGCCTGCAGGCCAGCCAGGATGGTCCTGGCCCCGGGCGCTCGTCTGGAAGCTTTCCATTTCCCTGCCTGAGGTACCCCTCCTGTCCCGGCCCCCACTGCTTTTTTCCTTCCTCACCTCTGCCCGGGGAGAAATTCCAGCAGCAAGTATGGGTGACACATCCTCTTCTTTAGCAGGTGGCAGCCCGGCAACTCCTGCAGAAAGTCCAGCAGAGCCCCAGTCACACTGGGCCACTCATAGAGCCGTGGGCCCTACTCCCTCCCACCAGCCCAACCCCGAGACTGCTGACGGGGCAGAGAATATGGCGTCAGGCACAGCTGCAGAGGCTTTTGCTGCCTGGAGGGGTGTTTATATTGACCTCAACCCAGGCACACCTGGGAAGGGCTGGCCGGCCGGGTCAGGCTGCCCAGGTCAGCCAATCCTCGCCCCTCAGGGGCTCAGAGTTGCAGAAAATGGGCCTTGCTGCACCGGCCAGATCCAAGGAACAGGTGTAGGGTCCCGAGAGTCAGGATAGATAAGGGGCGGCAGCCCTGGCTTGTTTTCGAATCATTTTATCTGGTCCATGAGTGGGAGACAACTTCAAGAAGACCCTCTGCTAATGAGAGGAACCCAGGAGTCAGGGAGAGGAGGGGTGGTGGGTGGAGACAGAGGCCTGGTGCCCCGGCTGCAGTGGAAGCCCCTGGAAGACCAGGCAGAGGGAGGCCGCACAGAGTGAAGCCTAGGGTCACAGACCTGTTGGAGCTGCTGTTTGTTAGTTCAAGCTCTGCTCTGAGGTGCTCTGTGTCAGCTCTGAGTGACAGGGGTGCTGGGGGTGCTCTGCAATGAGGGCTATGTGCACGGTTCCTGTGTGCCCAGCCCTGCCGGGGTACCTGTCCACGGGAGCTCCATATCCAGGGAGGGGCCTGCCCACGAGAGCCCCGTGGGCTGCTGCGTACCTGCCCAGGTGAGCTCCATATCCTGGGAGGGGCCTGACCACAAGAGCCCCGTGGGCTGCTGGGGACCTGGTAGAGGACGCCAGGACAGTCAGTGAAGCCACAGAGGATATACATCTAGTAGTTCCTAATTCCTACACCCTGCTGGTCATTCTACCATCCACCAGGACATGGCATTCTGTATTAGACTTCAATGATGCCTTCTTCTGTATTCCATTAGTCCCAGAGTCACAAGAAATTTTGGCTGTGAGTGGCAGGACTCAACCTACAACAAAAACAATACTGCTGGGCCGTCCTGCCCCAGGGGTTCAAAAATTCCCACACCATCTTTGGGGAAACGTTAGCTAAAGACCTAAAAGATCTACCTCTGGAGAAGGGAACCCTCCTTCAATATGCAGATGACATTCTGATCACCAGCCCAACTAAGGAGGCCTCTGAACTACCTAGCCAATAAAAGATAGAAGGTGTCCAAGGAAAAGGCTCAAATATCACAAACTAAGGTGGCCTTCCTGGGCTTCATTCGCACAGAAGGTCGGAGAAGCCCACCCCAGGAAAGGGAAGAAGCCATTTGCAGCCTCACCTTTCCTGAAACTAGAAGACAGCTTAGGGGTTCCTGGGGAGACCGGGGTTTGCTGCATCTGGATCCCTAACTACAGTCTAATAGCTGGGCCTCTATATGAAACACTGAAAGGAAAAGATGATGATCCTTTTGAATAGAATCCAGAAGCGGCCTTTCAAGAATGGAAAGAGCAGTCAATTCAGACCCTGGCCCTGGACCTCCCTAAGTTAGCTAAACCCTTTGACCTTTACATTCCTGGTCCAAGGCGAATCGCCCTTGGAGTATTAGTGCAAAAACTGGGACCACTTGAAATGGAACAATGTAAGAATGCCCTCCAGGCATTGGCCAGCCACCCCATCCGACCAGGATACTGGGGGTATCTAAAAACCTGGAAATCAGCAGCCCGCAAGGCCAGCTCCCTCCTAAGGGAAAAGGACGCCACTTGGTGATCCTAACCACCCACCATGCCCTGAAGTTGCAGGGATTGCTCCGTGGGCACAATGACCTCGAGTGAGGAGGCCCTCCAACACCAACCTCCAGAGAGACAACCTGGGGCAATGGGCCCCCATGACGACTCGTGTGACCATCACTTGACCTGGAGCTTCTCTCAGAAAACAACAAGAGTGTGCCCCCAAAGAGCAGACTATTGCTTACAGGACTTACTGCACCCAGAGCGGAGCTAATAAACTTGGCAGGGGAACCGTAAATAACGCTGCCACCATAGAAAAGCCTACAGACACCGCAGTGACGGTGGCCAATGAGACCGGCTGTACTCCTGGCTACTTCAAAAGGCCGTTGACTGAGTGGCCGTCATGGTCCTGGATCACCACCGGCCCTGGACTGTCTGGGAGTTGAGCAAGCAGGGCTCTGACACCTGGTGCTGTTTGTACGTTAATTCAGTGGCCTAACTGAAGAAAGCACAGACTACTGGTCAGAGCATCTAGGCTGGCAGAAACCATCAGCCTAAGGGGGCCGAACCAATGTGGAGCAGGGTAAAACCGCCCACCCCCCCAGCGTCTCTGCACATCTCTTTCTTGGACCCTTAAAGGTCATTAGATTCTATAAAACTTCCAATGCTGGTGCTCAGGCAGACGAGCAGTGAGGGAGGAGGCCTGCAGACAATCAACCTCACCTGGAGGCTGCTGGGGAGAAGTCCTGCCCCTCCCCCCGGGTATGAGGACACCCAACTCAGCATGAAGCATTTACAGAAGACGTGTCTGCACCCTCAGCGCCCCAAGAATGAGGAATGGGACAAAAGGCAGAGGAGGGCTTTGTCACTGGCAAAGCCCATTAAAAATTCCTGGGAGACAAAAATAGAATCTGGGCAATAAAATAAAGTCTAACCATTTTTTCCTTTGTGCTTTGTCTAATTTCACTTGCTCCTAGGTTTCCACATGCAGAGGTCCCACACCCGACACTTCAGACCCGATTTCCTCGTGCAAAATGGCTGGGCCGACACCTCAGCTCGTGGGGCCCCGTGCAGACTCTGCGACATAGAGCCTGAGCTCCAGCCAACCTGGCCCTCGAGAGCTCCGCCCCCTCCCTCCTGCTGATGCTGACAGGATCCCTACACAGCAGCCCGGCCCACAACCCGCAGGGGAGCACACACTCTCACCTCTCCATTCTCTGATCAAAATATAAAGTTTTCCTTTGCTTCTGAACCAAAGTCAGTCTCGATCTGTTGGCTCCAATGACACTGGGCAGGGAGACCCTTGTTGGGGCCCACTCTGCAGGATCAGTAACAGAATTTGAGAACATTGTAACTTCAATGAACAGATGTGTGAGCCAAACTGTAATTAACATAGAGCAGTGTATAAGGCTCGTGTAAAATAAGATGTTTCTAACACTTCCATTTGATATTTCCATCACTTTATTATAAGCAAGTTCAGTGGAGGGGTTTGTCTTATTTGTCAGGTCAACAGTAGAGAAATGCAGTGATTTCTTTCCAAGGATGTACATCTAATAATCTTGGTTGAAGTTTCAACCTTGTTTGGAATGATTTTCCATTGAAAATGATACCTCTCTTTCAGCTCCTAGATTTCTGAGAAGTATAAAATCTTATATTTTTTATTACCAAAGGGGAAAGGTGGGAGGAGGGATAAATTAACAGTTTCAGACTAACATATACACACTGCTATGTATAAAATATATCATCAACAAGGAACTACTGTATAGCACAGGGAACTATACTCAATATTTTGTAATGACCCCTGAGGGGAAATAATCTGAAAAACAATAGATATCTATATCGACATCATCTATCAACTACAGATAAAATGGAAACTAAAGGAGGCCGATGGTGAGCGTTTCTGAACCTGAAGACTTCAATCATCTAAAGTTCGGACTCTGCCCACGGCCCAAGTCCCTTAATGAACACACATGTACCAGTAGCTTAAAAATTCCCCAGATTGGAGTTCGGGGAGACACTGATTTGGAAAAATCCCTTGTGTTCTCCTTACATACACGGGACCTTTCCTACAGCTAAAACATGCCTGTGACACCCAGAAGATGGAACACGGCTGGATCAGGAAGATTTTGGAAAAGGCACCAAAACTCCTAATTTCCTGGTTGTTGGGTTCACCTCTCCAGCCTTTTTCCTTAAAATCTCCCCACTTGAGGATGTCAGCACCTTCAACATCCAGTTGCACAGAAATTGGAATTTGTCCAAAGGAAGAAGGGGAAGGAGGAGAAACAAGGAGAGCCGAGCCCTAGATGTTCGGAGAGGCACATGTCACTCTACTTTCCAGTCAGGAAGAAGAATTAAGAAAAGGCTTAGCCTGCCACCGGGAACCAGAGTAGGGCCAGAAGCAAATGAGAGTTTCTGCGGAAAGCTCCCAAAAAAGCGAGTTGAAAAATGGAGCTCAGGGGCACTGCAATTCACAAATCTGCAGAGTTATAAATGATAACTCTCGTCCACAAATATATTGAGGGAAGGCAACGAAGAGGATTTGAAATCAAGGCAGAATTGCAGGTAACAGATTTCAGGAGTTAGATTCGAATCACCCCTAAAGCACATGAAAAGCGGCAAAACGTCGACAATGATGCACTTGGCCAAAAAGAGCATATGCGTTTTTTTCTGAATGAATTCAGGAAAAAACCCATAGGCCCTTTGTGGCCAACCAAGCAAGCCGGAAATGCAATTCAGCACTACAAAGAAGTCTGACTTCCCATCGGTCAAAATGGCCTTGCTAAAAAAGTGTAAAAACAAGAAATGCAGGAGAGGCCAGGGAGGAAAGGGAGCCTTGTTACACTGATGGGTGGGGTATAAATTGCCAATGATGACTCTGGAGAAGGGTATGGTGTTTCCTAAAACATCTAAAAAACACAGCTAGAGAGAAAGGAGCACATCCACTCATGGGCGTAGAAATTGGGAAAACTAAAAATCAGCAAGAAACAGGCACCCCAAACATTAGGGCTGCTCTGTAGACAAAAACCTCCACTTAATTCCACCTTAAATATCCAAGGAAAGAGAAAAATGGATAAAGAAGTTGTGGTCCATATGTACAATTGTATATCACTCAGGCGTGAGATAAATATTATAAGGCTGGTAGCAGCATGATGAGTGGATTTAGGTAGGACTATTCTAAGTGAAATAAGTCACACAGAAAAAGACACTTATCATAAGATATCACTAACAGAGGGAATGTAAAAACTGCTACACTTGAACGGAATTACAAAACAGAACAGATTCACACATTAAGAAAACACACTATGGTTGCTTAACGGGAAAGGTGAGGTGGGGTGATGCATAAAACAAGGATTTCAAATTAGCTCAGATAACGTTCCATAAATCCAATATGTAATAGACAAGACCTACTCCTTGCTCAGTGAACTGGACTCAACACCCCCTATTCACCGCTCAAGAACATATATGACTAGTAAGAATCGTAAAACCTGTGTATTGATATCTCTCTGGAAGTGAGTCAAGTGGGTGTAAAGCTGCATAAACACAGCCGTGAAAAGCAGCTAAACCCCATTATAAAAATAAATTACTTTTAAAAACCCGTGAAACAAAGACAGTGAAAGAGAGAAATTCTTACAAAATTCGTTCAGGGGCTGTGATGCAACCTGGATTGACCATATCTAGACCCACAGCTGGATGAGACATAAGGGTGGACACTCTCGGGGCTGAGAGGCTTGGTGAGGTTGGAGGAGCAAACGCAGAGCCTTTAAAGTAATACTGACTGTTACCCATCCCATGGGTTCCAAATCTCCAGGTTCAAGGGCATCTTCCTACATCGAAAACATGCATGAGAAACCCAGAAGGTGGTACACAGTGTGATCGGGAAAAGTTTCTAAAACGCACCTCATTTCTCCTCTCCTTGTGCTCGGGTTCGCCATTCCAGCTGCTTAAGTAGCAATCGCCCTCCATGGAGAATCAGCACCTTTAACCTCCTGTTCCATACAGCTTGCAATTTGTCCTGAGGATGAACGGAAAGACGGGGAGCCAATGAGAGATTAGCTCTTGGTGTTGGGACAGGCACAGGTCACTCTATTTTCCCATCAGGAAGAAGAATTAACCACAGGCTCAGCGTGCCGCCCAGAACAGGAATAGTGCCTGAGGCCATCCTGCGCTTTTGCGGACAGCTCCCAAAAAAGCGAGTTGAAAAATGGAGCTCAGGGGCATTGCAATTCACAAACCAGCAGAGTTATAAATGATAACTCTCGTCCAAAAATATATTGAGGGAAGGCAACGAAGAGGATTTGAAATCAAGGCAGAATTGCAAGAAACAGATTTCAGGAGGTAGATACGAATCGCCTTTAAAGCACATGAAAAGCGGCAAAACGTCGAAAATGATGCCCTTGGCCAAAAAGGGCGTATGCGTTTTTTCCTGAATATATTCAGGAAAAAACGCATACGCCCTTTTTGGCCAACCTAGCAACCTGGAAAGGCAAATCAGTGCTACAAAGAAGTCTCGCTTCCCATCAGTCAAAAGGGCCATGCTGAAAAAAGTGTCAAAACCAGAAATGCAGGACAGGCCATGGAGAAATGGGAGCCTTGCTACACTGATGGGCGGGATGTAAATTGCCAACAGCCACACTGGAGAAGTGTCCGGTGAGTCCTGAAACATCTGAAAAACACAGCTTAGAGAGCATAGGGCACTTCCACTCATGGGGGTATAAATTGGGAAAATGAAAAATCAGCAAGACACAAGCACCCCAAAGTTTAGGGCTGCTCTGTTGACCAGGACCTCCACTTCATTCCACCTTCAATATCCCAGGAAAGAGAAAAATGGATAAAGAAGTTGTGGTCCTTATGTACAATGGAATATCACTCAGCCATGAAATCAATGTCGTAAGGTTAGTAGCAGCATGATGAGTGGATTTAGGTACGACGATTCTAAGTGAAATAAGTCACACAGAAAAGGACACTTCTCATAAGGTATCACTGATAGAGGGAATGTAAAAACCGTTACACTTGAACTGAATTACAAAACAGAACAGAGTCACACATGCAGAAAACACACTATGGCTGCTTAACGGGAAAGGTGAGGTGGGGTGATACATAAAACAAGGGTATCAAATTAGCTCAGATACCGTTCCATAAACCCAATATGTAATAGACAAGACCTACTCCTTGCTCAGAAAACTGGACTCAACACGCCCTATTCACCGCACAAGAATATATCTGACTAATAATAATCGTAAAACCTATGTATTGATATCTCTCTGTTAGTGTGTCAAGTGGGTGTAAAGCGGCATAAACACAGCAGTGAAAAGCAGCTAAACCCCATTATAAAAATAAATTACTTTGAAACACCCATGAAACAAAGACGGTGAAAGAGAGAGAAATTCTTACACAATGCGTTCAGGGGCTGTGATGCAACCTGGATTGACCATATCTAGACCCACAGCTGGATGAGACATAAGGGTGGACACTCTTGGGGCTGAGAGGTTTGGTGAGGTTGGGTGAGCAAATGCAGACCCTTTAAAGTAATACTGCGTGGTACCCATCGCATGGGTCCCAAATCTCCAGGTTCAAGGGCATCTTCCTACATCAAAAACATGCATGAGAAACCCAGAAGATGGTACACCGTGTGATGGGGAAAGGTTTCTAAAACGCACCTCATTTCTCATCGCCTTGTGCCCGGGTTCGCCATTCCAGCTGCTTTACTAGCAAGCTCCCTACTTGGAGCATCAGCACCTTTAACCTCCTGTTCCGTAGAGGTTGCAATTTGTCCTGAGGATAAACGGGAAGACGTGGAACCAACGAGAGACTAGCTCTTGGTGTTGGGACAGGCACAGGTCACTCTATTTTCCCATCAGAAAGAAGAATTAACCACAGGCTCAGCCTGACCCCCGGAACCAGAACAGGGCCTGAAGCCATTCTGCGATTTTGCGGTCAGCTCCCATAAAAACGAGTTGTAAAATGGAGGTTCAGGGCACTGCAATTCACAAACCTGCAGAGTTATAAATGATAACTCTCGTCCACAAATATATTGAGGGAAGGCAAAAAAGAGGATTTGAAATCAAGGCAGAATTGCACGAAACAGATTTCAGGAGGTAGATACGAATCGCCTTTAAAGCACATGAAAAGCGGCAAAACGTTGACAATGATGCCCTTGGCCAAAAAGGGCGTATGCGTTTTTTCCTGAATATATTCAGGAAAAAACGCATACGCCCTTTTTGGCCAACCAAGCAACCTGGAAAGGCAAATCAGCGCTACAAAGAAGTCTCGCTTCCCATCGGTCAAAAGGGCCATGCTGAAAAAAGTGTCAAAACCAGAAATGCAGGACAGGCCATGGAGAAATGGGAGCCTTGCTACACTGATGGGCGGGATGTAAATTGCCAAGAGCCACTCTGGAGAAGTGTCCGGTGAGTCCTGAAACATCTGAAAAACACAGCTTAGAGAGCATAGGGCACTTCCACTCATGGGGGTATAAATTGGGAAAATTAAAAATCAGCAAGACACAAGCACACCAAAGTTTAGGGCTGCTCTGTTGACCAGGACCTCCACTTCATTCCACCTTAAATATCCCAGGAAAGAGAAAAATGGATAAAGAAGTTGTGGTCCTTATGTACAATGGAATATCACTCAGCCAGGAAATCAATGTCTTAAGGTTAGTAGCAGCATGATGAGTGGATTTAGGTACGACGATTCTAAGTGAAATAAGTCACACAGAAAAGGACACTTCTCATAAGGTATCACTGATAGAGGGAATGTAAAAACCGTTACACTTGAACTGAATTACAAAACAGAACAGAGTCACACATGCAGAAAACACACTATGGCTGCTTAACGGGAAAGGTGAGGTGGGGTGATACATAAAACAAGGGTATCAAATTAGCTCAGATACCGTTCCATAAACCCAATATGTAATAGACAAGACCTACTCCTTGCTCAGAGAACTGGACTCAACACGCCCTATTCACCGCACAAGAATATATCTGATTAATAATAATCGTAAAACCTATGTATTGATATCTCTCTGTTAGTGTGTCAAGTGGGTGTAAAGCGGCATAAACACAGCAGTGAAAAGCAGCTAAACCTCATTATAATAATAAATTACTTTTAAAAACCCATGAAACAAAGACAGTGAAAGAGAGAGGAATTCTTACACAATGCATTCAGGGGCTGTGATGCAACCTGGATTGACCATACCTAGACACACAGCTGGATGAGACATAAGGGTGGACACTCTTGGGGCTGAGAGGTTTGGTGAGGTTGGGTGAGCAAACGCAGACCCTTTAAATTAATACTGCGTGGAACCCATCGCATGGGTCCCAAATCTCCAGGTTCAAGGGCATCTTCCTACATCGAAAACATGCATGAGAAACCCAGAAGATGGTACACCATGTGATGGGGAAAGGTTTCTAAAACGCACCTCATTTCTCATCTCCTTGTGCCCGGGTTCCCATTCCAGCCGCTTTACTAGCAATCTCCCTACTTGGAGCATAAGCACCTTTAACCTCCTGTTTCGTACAGGTTGCAATTTGTCCTGAGGATGAACGGGAAGACGTGGAACCAATGAGAGACTAGCTCTTGGTTTTGGGACAGGCACAGGTCACTCTATTTTCCCATCAGGAAGAACAATTAACCACAGGCTCAGCCTGCGCCCCGGAACAAGAACAGGGCCTGAAACCATCCTGCGCGCTTGCGGCCAGCTCCCAAAAAAGCGAGTTGAAAAATGGAGCTCAGGGGCACTGCAACTCAAAACCTGCAGAGTTATAAATGATAACTCTCGTCCACAAATATATTGAGGGAAGGCAACGAAGAGGATTTGAAATCAAGGCAGAATTGCAGGAAACAGATTTCAGGAGGTAGATACGAATCGCTTTTAAAGCACATGAAAAGCGGCAAAACGTCGACAATGATGCCTTTGGCCAAAAAGGGCGTATGCGTTTTTTCCTGAATATATTCAGGAAAAAACGCATACGCCCTTTTTGGCCAACCAAGCAACCTGGAAAGGCAAATCAGTGCTACAAAGCATTCTCGCTTCCCATCGGTCAAACGGACCATGCTGAAAAAAGTGTCAAAACCAGAAATGCAAGACAGGCCATGGAGAAAGGGGAGCCTTGCTATGCTGATGAGCCGGATGTAAATTGCCAACAGCCACTCTGGAGAAGTGTACGGTGTGTCCTGAAACATCGAAAAAATATAGCTTAGAGAACATAGGGCACTTCCACTCATGGGCGTATAAATTGGGAAAATTAAAAATCAGGAAGACACAGGCACCCCAAAGTTTAGGGCTGCTCTGTTGACAAGAACCTCCACTTCATGACACCTGAAATATCCCAGGAAAGAGAAAAATGGATAAAGAAGTGGTGGTCCTTATGTACAATGGAATAACACTCAGCCATGAAATCAATGTCATAAGGCTAGTAGCAGCATGATGAGTGGATTTAGGTACGACGATTCTAAGTGAAATAAGTCACACAGAAAAAGACACGTATCATAAGCTATCACTTATAGAGGGAATGTAAAAACCGCTACACTTGAACTGAATTACAAAGCAGAACAGAGTCACACGTTTAGAAAACACACTATGGCTGGTTAACGGGAAAGCTGAGGTGGGGTGATGCATAAAACAAGGGTTTCAAATTATCTGAGATACCGTTCCATAAACCCAATATGTAACAGACAAGAACTACTCCTTGCTCAGAGAACAGGACTCAACACACCCTATTCACCGCAAAAGAATATATTTGATTAGTAGTAATCTTAAAACCTATGTATTGATATCTCTCTGTTAGTGTGTCAAGTGGGTTTAAAGCGGCATAAACACAGTAGTGAAAAGCAGCTAAACCCCATTATAAAAATAAATTACTTTTAAAAACCCATGATACAAAGACAGTGAAAGAGAGAGAAATTCTTACACAATTCGTTCAGGGGCTGTGATGCAACCTGGATCGACCATATCTAGACCCACAGCTGGGTGAGACATAAGGGTGGACACTCTTGCGGCTGAGAGGTTTGGTGAGGTTGGATGAGCCAACGCAGACCCTTTAAAGTAATACTGCGTGACACCCATCCCATGGGTCCCAAATCTCCAGGTTCAAGGGCATCTTCCTACATCAAAAACATGCATGAGAAACCCAGAAGATGGTACACCATGTGATCGGGAAAGGTTTCTAAAATGCACCTCATTTATCATCTCCTTGTGCTCGGGTTCGCCATTCCAGCCACTTTCCTAGCAATCTCCCTACTTGGAGCATCAGCACCTTTAACCTCCTGTTCCGTACATGTTGCAATTTGTACTGAGGATGAACGGGAAGAGGGGGAACCAATGAGAGACTAGATCTAGGTGTTGGGACAAGCACAGGTCACTCTATTTTCCCTTCAGAAAGAAGAATTAACCACAGGCTCAGCCTGCCCCCCGGAAGTAGAACAGGGCCTGAAGCAATCCTGCGCTTTTGCGGCCAACTCCCAAAAAAGCGAGTTGAAAAATGGATCTCAGGGGCACTGCAATTCACAAACCTGCAGAGTTATCAATGATAACTCTCGTCCACAAATATATTGAGGGAAGGCAACGAAGAGGATTTGAAAGCAAGGCAGAATTGCAGAAACAGACTTAAGGAGGTAGATTCGAATCGCCTTTAAAGCAAATGAAAAGCGGCAAAACGTTGACAATGATACCCTTGGCCAAAAAGGGCGTATGCGTTTTTTCCTGAATATATTCAGGAAAAAACGCATACGCCCTTTTTGGCCAACCAAGCAACCTGGAAAGGCAAATCAGCGCTACAAAGAAGTCTCGCTTCCCATCGGTCAAAAGGGCCATGCTGAAAAAAGTGTCAAAACCAGAAATGCAGGACAGGCCATGGAGAAATGGGAGCCTTGCTACACTGATGGGCGGGATGTAAATTGCCAACAGTCACTCTGGAGAAGTGTACGGTGTGTCCTGAAACATCTAAAAAACACAGCTTAGAGAGCATAGGGCATTTCCACTCATGGGCGTATAAATTGGGAAAACTAAAAATCAGCAAGACACAGGCACACCAAAGTTTAGGGCTGCTCTGTTGACAAGAACCTTCTCTTCATTACACCTTAAATATCCCAGGAAATAGGAAAATGGATAACGATGTTGTGGTCCTTATGTACAATGGAATATCACTCAGCCATGAAATCAATGTCATAAGGCTATTAGCAGCATGATGAGTGGATTTATGTTCGACGATTCTAAGTGAAATAAGTCACACAGAAAAAGACACTTATCATAAGCTATCACTTATAGAGGGAATGTAAAAACCGCTACAATTGAACTGAATTACAAAGCAGAACAGAGTCACACGTTTAGAAAACACACTATGGCTGCATAACGGGAAAGGTGAGGTGGGGTGATGCATAAAACAAGGGTTTCATATTAGCTCAAATACCGATCCATAAACCCAATATGTAATAGACAAGACCTACTCCTTGCTCAGTGAAGTGGATGCAACACCCCCTATTCAACAAACAAGAATATATCTGACTAGTAAAAATCTTAAAACCTATGTATTGATTTCTCTCTGTAAGTGAATCAAGTGGCTGTAAAGGGGCATAAACACAGCAGTGAAAATCAGGTAAACCCCATTATAAAAATAAATTACTTTAAAATCCCAAAAAACAAAGACAGTGATAGAGGGAGAAATTTTTACATAATTCGTTCCGGGGCTGTGATGCAACCTGGTGTGACCATATCTAGACCCACAGCTGGATGAGAAATAAAGCTGGACACTCTTTGGGCTGAAGGTCTCTTTCCCTATTTACCAGATTGGGAATGTAGAAAGGCTGCCACCCTCTGGCCGTTACCTGCAAAAGCAGCTTTAAAACCTGTGCTAATGGTCACTTCATATGAACAAGTACTTCAGGGCTGTAAATGAAACGTGCCCTCCAAATGTCTTGAGGGAGGTAATGGCCAAAAATTTTCAAAATGTGACACTTACTTTAAGAAAACACTTTGAAGAACTAAGCTGTAATCACAGTTTGATAAATAAAAAGGGCATGCTTTAAAGCTCAATTTCAACAGATTATGGGACACATGCAAATTCAACCACAGATAGGTATCAGCTCGCACCTGTTAGAATAACCATCAGCAAGAAAACTACAAACAATAAATATTGAAGGTGTTTTGGAGAAATGCATACCCTCAATTTTAAGTGGGACGTAACCTGGAAAGAGCCACTAATGAGAACTGAATGGTGGTGCCTTTAAAACATACACACTGAGCTACCATATGATACAGCAAGCCCACTCCTTGGCCTATAACATAAGAAGATATAACTGGAAAGACACAGGCAAGCAAATGTGCATTGCAGCAGTATTACAATAGCCAAGACATGGAGGCAACCAGAAAGTCCATCAAGAGGTGCGTGGCCAAAGAAGAACTGGTACACGTACAGATGGAATATTAGCCAGGGAAAAAAATGAAACAATGCCATTTGCAGCACCATGTATGATTCTTGAGGTAATCAGGCAAATTGTACTAAGTCAGAAAGCAAAAGACACATATCCTATAATATCACTTATAGGTCTTAGCTAAAAATTGATACCAATGAAGATATTTCCACAGAGAAATGCAATCACAGATTCATTAAACAAACTTATGGTTCACCAAATGGAAAGGTGTGAGGATTGGATACATTAGGATATTGGGGTTAAGATAGATATAGAAACACATGTGAAATATGTAATCACCAAAGACCTACGTAATACCAAGACAAGACTACTCAACATCGTGTCATAACCTACATGGGAAAATGATCCAAAGAAGAATAGATATATGTATATGTTTAAAAGAACCACATCTTTCACACCTAGAAGAAACAAAACATTTTAATTAAATTTGCTCTGACAAAAAATAAAAATTAAATTAAAAAAAGAACAAGAAGTAATGAGACATAAACTTAAGGGGCTATTTGCTGGCACATTGCATTCTAATTTACAACCAGAACATGACTTCCATTAAGGCTCTGTCATCACTAATAAAGCAGCTTTATAAGCAATGTTGAAGGTAGCTTAAAAGAAGTCTCACTAATTATTGATAGTAACAAGGAAACAAAGAAAAGTAAAAATCTCACTGCAAAAAGTATACATAGGGTAAGGATAGTAGATCAAACACTTATTAAACTTCTGTAAAGAATAAAAGACAACAGTAGTATGTTTTTTTAAAAAGAGAGGGCCCAAATAAATCTGAAATGAAAGAGATGATGTTACAACGGACACCACAGAAATACAAAGTATCCTAAGATACACACAGGGTAACTCAGGGCTCAGACTGGACAGAGCCCACTCTCCAGTCCCCTGTACATGACTTACAGGAGCCTCAGGAACTGAGGAGGGGGTCCCTGAGGAGAGGCTCAAGATAGAATATGGTAGACATTAACATGACTGCATTCATCTTAAACATGCCTGAACTACATTCACACGAGATGATTTTGTCCTGTATGTACATCGGCACCTCTAGTTGGAACTGCAGATCTTTGGCTTCAACACCTCTACTGACAACGTTAGCGTCACCTGCTGTGGACCGTCTCCTATAGGATTTCTAGAATCACAAAACATCGAAGCTTCACAGGACCCAGAGTCTGTGCAACTCCACACAGAGTCTCAGAGTCTCAACTCCACTCAGATACTCCACTCTTGGAGGGCACACACAAAGTAGTGTGCACATCAGGACCCAGGGGAAGGAGCAGTGACCCTGTAGGAGAATGACCAGAACTACCTGCTACTTTTAGAGGGTCTCCTGCAGAGGCAGGTGGTGGCTGTGGCTGTGGCTCACCGTGAGGACAACGACACTGGCAGCAGAAGTTCTGGGAAATACTCCTTGGTGTGAGCCCTCCCAGAGTCCGCCATTAGCCCCACCAAGAGCAAGGTAGGCTCCAGGGCTGGGTCGCCTCAGGCCAAACAACCAACAGGGAGGGAACCCAGCCCCATGCATCAGCAGACAAGCGGATTAAACTTTTTATTAAAGTTTTATTTAATCCGTAGACAAGCGGATTAAAGCTCTGCCCACCAAAGCAACACCCAGCTCTACCCACCACCAGTCCTTCCCATCAGGAAGCTTGCACAAGCCTCTAAGATAGACTCATCCACCGGAGAGCAGACAGCAGAAGCAAGAAGAACTACAATTCTGCAGCCTGTGGAAGGAAAACCACATTCACAGAAAGATAGACAAAATGAAAAGGCAGAGGACTTTATACCAGATCAAGGAACAAGATAAAACCCCAGAAAAAAAAAAACAAAATGAGGTGGAGATAGGGAACCTTCCAGAAAAAAAATTCAGAATAATGATAGTGAAGTTGAGCCAAGACCTTGGAAAAAGAAAGGAGGCAAAGATCGAGAAGATGCAAGAAATGTTTAACAAAGACCTAGAAGAATTAAGGAACAAACACCTAGAAGAATTAAAGAACAAACAAACAGAGGTGAACAATGGAATAACTGAAATGAAAAATACACTAGAAGGAATCAGTAGCAGAATAACTGTGGCAGAAGAACGGATAAGTGACCTGGAAGACAGAAAGGTGGAAATCACTGCCATGGAACAGAATAAAGAAAAAGAATGAAAATAAACGAAGACACCCCAAGAGTCCTCTGGGACAACATTAAACGCAACAACATTCGCATTATAGGGGTCCCAGAAGGAGAAGAGAGAGAGAAAGGACCCGAGAATATATTTAAAGAGATAATGGTCAAAAACTTCCCTAGCATGGGAAAAGAAATAGCCACCCAAGTCCAGAAGCACAGAGTGTCCCAGGCAGGATAAACCAAAGGAGAAAAATGACAAGACACATAGTAATCAAATTGACAAAAATTAATGACAAAGAAAAATGATTGAAAGCAGCAAGGGAAAAATGACAAATAACATACAAGGGAACTCCCATAAGGATAACAACTGATTTCTCAGCAGAAAATCTACAAGCCAGAAGGAAGTGGCATGATAAATTTAAAGTGATGAAAGGGAAGAACCTACAACCAAGAGTACTCCACCCTGCAAAGAGCTCATTCAGATTTGATGGAGAAATCAAAAGCCTTACAGACAAGCAAAAGCTAAGAGAATTCAGCACCATGAAACCAGCTCTACACCAAATGCTAAAGGAACTTCTCTAAGTGGGAAACACAAGAGAAGAAAAGGACCCACCAAGACAAACCCATAACAATTAAGAAAATAGTAGTAGGAACATACATATCGATAATTACCTTAAACGTGAATGCACTACATGTTCCAACCAAAAGACACAGGCTCGCTGAATGGATACAAAAACAAGACCCATATATATGCTGTCTACAAGAGATCCATTTCAGACCTAGGGACACATACAGACTCAAAGTGAGGCGATGGAAAAATATATTCTATGCAAATGAAAATCAAAAGAAAGCTGGAGTAGCAATACTCATATCAGATAAAATAGACTTTAAAATAAAGAATGTTACAAGAGACAAGGAAAGGCACTACATAATGGTCAGGGGATCAATCCAAGAAGAAGATATAACAATTATAAATATATATGTACCCAAAATAGGAGCAGCTCAATGTATAAGGCAACTGCTAACAGCTATAAAAGAGGAAATCGACAGTAACACAATAATAGCGGGGGACTTTAACAGCTCACTTACACCAGTGGAGATCAGCCAGACAGACAATTAATAAGGAAACACAAGCTTTAAATGACACAATAGACCAGATAGAGTTAATTGATATTTATAGGACATTCCATCCAAAAACAGCAGATTACACGTTCTTCTCAACTGCACACGGAACACTCTCCAGGATAGATCACATCTTGGGTCACAGATAAAGCCTCAGTAAATTTAAGAAAACTGAAATCATATCAAGCAGCTGTTCCGACCACAATGCTATGAGATTAGAAATCAATTACACGGAAAAAACCGTAAAAAACACAAACACATGGAGGCTAAACAATACGTTACTAAATAACCAAGAGATCACTGAAGAAATCAAAGAGGAAATCAAAAACTACCTAGAGACAAATGACAACAAAAACACGATGATCCAAAACCTATGGGATGCAGCAAAAGGAGTTCTAAGAGGGAAGTTTATAGCAATACAAGCCTACCTCAAGAAACAAGAAAAATCTCAAATAAACAATCTAACCTTACACCTAGAGGAACTAGAGAAAGAAGAACAAAACCCAAAGTTAGTAGAAGGAAAGAAATCATAAAGATCAGAGCAGAAATAAATGAAATAGAAACAAAGAAAACGAAAGCAAAGATCAATAAAACTAAAAGCTGGTTCTTTGAGAAGATAAGCAAAAATGATCAACCTTTAGCCGGACTCCAGAAAAAGAGGGAGAGGAAGCAAATCAACAAAATTAGAAGTGAAAAAGCAGAAGTTATAACAGACACCACAGGAATACAAAGCATCCTAAGAGACTACTACAAGCAACTCTAGGCCAATAAAATGGACAATCTGGAAGAAATGGACAAATTCTTAGAAAGGGATAACCTTCTAAGACTGAACCAGGAAGAAATAGAAAATATGAACAAACCTATCACAAGCAATGAAATTGAAACTGTGATTAAAAATCTTCCAACAAACAAAAGTCCAGAACCAGATGGCATCACAGGTGAATTCTATCAAACATTTAGAGCAGAGCTAACACCCAACCTTCTCAAATTCTTCAAAACAATTGCAGCGGAAGGAACACTCCCAAACTCATTCTATGAGACCACCATCACCCTGATACCAAAATCAGACAGAGATACTACAAGGAAAGAAAATTATAGACCAATATCACTGATGAATATAGATGTAAAAATCCTCAACAAAATACTAGCAAACAGAATCGAACAACACATGAAAAGGATCATACACCATGATCAAGTGGGGTTTATCCCAGGGATGCAAGGATTCTTCAATATACACAAATCAATGTGATACACCATATTAACAAATTGTAGAATAAAAGCATATGATCATCTCAATAGATGAAGGAAAAGATTTTGAGAAAATTCAACACTCATTTACGATAAAAACTCTGCAGAGTGTGGGCATAGAGGGAAACTACCTCAACATAATAAAGGCCATATATGACAAACCCACAGCAAACAACATTCTCAATGGTGAAAAACTGAAAGCGTTTCCTCTAAGATCAGGAACAAGACGAGGATGTCCACTCTCACCACTGCTATTCAACATAGTTTTGGAAGTCCTAGCCATGGCAATCAGAGAAGAAAAAGAAATAAAAGGAATACAAAAAGGAAAAGAAGAAGTAAAATTGTCACTGTTTGCAGATGACATGATATCATATATAGAGAATCCTAAAGATGCCACCAGAAAACCACTGGAGCTAATCAATGAATTTGGTAAAGTTGCAGGATACAAAATTAATGCACAGAAATTGCTTGCATTCCTATACACTAACAATGAAAGATCAGAAAGAGAAATTAAGGAAACAATCCCATTACCACTGCAACAAAAAGAATAAAATACCTAGGAATAAACCTACCTAAGGAAGTAAAAGACCTGTACTCAGAAAACTATAAGACACTGATGAAAGAAATCAAAGATGATATAAACAGATGGAGACATATACCATGTTCTCGGATTAGAAGAATCAATATTGTGAAAATGACTATACTACCCAAAGCAATCTACAGATTCAATGCAATCCCGATCAAAATACCTTTGGCATTTTCTACAGAACAAGAAAAAAAAAATCTTAAAATTTGTAGGGAGACACAAAAGACCCTGGATAGCCAAAGCAGTCTTGAGGGGGGAAAAAAAAGAGCTGGAGGAATCAGACTTCCAGACTTCAGACTATATTGCAAAGCTACAGTAATCAAGATAATATGGTACTGACACAAGAACAGAAATATAGGTCAATAGAGCAGGATAGAAAGCACAGAGATAAACCCACGTACCTATGGTTCACTAATCTATGACAAAGGAGGCAAGGGTATACAATGGAGAAAAGACAGTGTCTTCAGCAAGTGGTGCTGGGAAAACTGGACAGTTACATGTAAAAGAATGAAATTAGTACACATCCTAACACCATACACAAAAATAAACTCAAAATGGATTAGAGACCTAAATATAAGACCAGCCACTATAAAACTCTTAGAGGAAAACATAAGCAGAACAGTCTATGACATAAATCACAGCAAGATCCTTTTTGACCCACCTCCTAGAGAAATGGAAATAAAAACAAAAATAAAAAAATGGGACCGAATGAAACATAAATTCTTTTGCACAGCAAAGGAAAACATAAGCAAGATGAAAAGACAACCATCAGAATGGGAGAAAATATTTTCAAATGAAGCAAATGGCAAAGGATTAATCTCCAAAAAGCAGCTCATGTAGCTCAATATCACAAAACCAAACAATCCAATCCAAAAATGGGCAGAAGACCTAAATAGACATTTCTCCAAAGAAGATATACAGGTTGCCAACAAACACATGAAAGGATGCTGAACATCACTAATCATTAGAGAAATGCAAATCAAAACTACAGTGAGGTATCACCTCACACCAGTCAGAATGGCCATCATCAAAAAATCTACCAACAATAAATGCTGGAGAGGCATTTATTGGAGCAAAGGGAACCCTCTTGCACTGTTGGTGGGAATGTAAATTGATATAGCCACTAGGGAGAACGGTATGGGGGTTCCTTAAAAACTAAAAATAGAACTACCATACAACCCAGCAAACCCACTCCTGGACATTTACCCTGAGAAAACCATAATTCAAAAAGAGTCATGTACCACAATGTTCACTGTAGCTCTATTTACAATAGCCAGGACATGGAAGCAACCTAAGTGTCCATCAACAGATAAATGGATAAGGAAGATGTGGCACAAATATACAATGGAACATTATTCAGCCATAAAAAGAAACGAAATTGAGTTACTTTTAGTGAGGTGGATGGATCTAGAGTCTGTCCTACAGAGTGAAGTAAGTCAGAAAGAGAAAAACAAATACCGTATGCTAACACATATATATGGAATCTTAAAAAAAAAAGTTTATGAAGAACCTAGGGGCAGGAAAGGATTAAGGACACAGACGTAGAGAAAGGACTTGAGGACATGGGGAGAGGGAAGGGTAAGCTGGGACAAAGTGAGAGAGTGGTATGGACATATATACACTACCAAATGTAAAATTGATAGCTACTGGGAAGCAGCTACATAGCACAGGGAGATCAGCGCTGTGCTTTGTGACCACCTAAAAGGGTGGGATAAGGGAGTGAGAGGGAGTTGCAAGAGGGAGGGGATATGGTGTTATATGTATACGCACAGCTGATTCACTTTTTTATACAGCAGAAACTAACACACAATTGTAAAGCAATTATACTCCAATAAAGATGTAAAAGAAAAAAAAAAGCCCAGAGATAAACCTACACACCTATGGCCCACTAATCTATGACAAAGGAGGCAAGGGTATACAAAGGAGAAAAGACAGTCTCTTCAATAAGTGGTGCTGGGAAAAATGGACAGCTACATGTAAAAGAATGAAATTAGAACACTCCCTAACACCATACACAAAAAATAAACTCAAAATGGATTAGAGACCGAAATGTAAGACCGGACACTATAAAACTCTTAGAGGAAAACATAGGAAGAATACTCTTTGACATAAATCACAGCAAGATCTTTTTTGATCCACCTCCTAGAGTAATGGAATAAAAAAAAAATAAACATATGGGAGCAAATGAAACCTAAAAGCTTTTGCAAAGCAAAGGAAACTACAAACAAGACGAAAAGACAACCCTCACAATGGGAGAAAATATTTGCAAACGAATCAATGGACAAAGGATTAATCTCCAATGTATATAAACAGCTCATGCAGCTCAACAGTAAAAAAACAAACAACCCAATCCAAAAATGGGCAGATGACGTAAATAGACATTTGTCCCAAGAAGACATACAGATGACCAAGAAGCACATGAAAAGCTGCTCAACATCACTAATTATTAGAGAAATATAAACCAAAACTACAATGAGGTATCGCCTCACACGAGTTAGAATGGGCATCATCAGAAAATCTACAAGCAACAAATGCTGGAGAGGGTGTGGAGAAAAGGGAACCCTCTTACACTATTTGTGGGAATGTAAATTGATACAGTCACGATGGAGAACAGTATGGAGGTTCCTTAAGAAACTAAAAATAGAATTACCATATGACCCAGCAATCCCACTACTGGCCATATACCCAGAGAAAACCATAATTCAAAAAGACATATTCACCACAATATTCATTGCAGCACTATTTACAATAGCCAGGTCATGGAAGCAACCTAAATGCCCATAGACAGACGAACAGAAAAGATGTGCTACATATATAAAATGGAATATTACTCAGCCATAAAAAGGAATGAAATTGGGTCATTTGTAGAGACGTGGATAGATCTAGAGACTGTCATACAGAGTGAAGTAAGTCAGAAAGAGAAAAACAAATATCGTATATTAACGCATACATGTGGAACCTAGAAAAATGGTAAAGATGAACCGGTTTGCAAGGCAGAAATAGAGACACAGATGTAGAGAACAAATGTATGGACACCAAGGGGGGAAAGTGGCAGGGTGGTGGTGGTGGGATGAATTGCGAGCCTGGGATTGACATATATACACTTATATGTATAAAATAGGTTACCAATAAGAGCCTGCTGTATAAAAAAATGAATAAAATAAATTCAAAAATTAAAAAATAAGTAATACTTAAAAAAATAAAACAGAAAAAAAGTTCTGTCCTTCCCATAGACGTATTTATATGAATGAATTATTTCCATGCTTATATCCATAAATACAAAAAGAGGAATAAAACTTACCTTGAACCAAAAAAGAAAAAAAAAAAAAAAAACAGAACCCACTGGTCATACAGAGGAAAACCCTATCAGGGCACTTGCTCCAGGGGTAAACAATTCTGAAGTTGGTCACAGGTGGGGAATCATCTCCCATGCAGCCAGCAGCCCCCACACGAGGAGCGTCCTCATTGCAAAGCTGGGGGACCGTGAGGAGGCGTCTCTGAGTAAACGTGAGCTGAGCCCCAGGCCAGCTGCTGCTGAACTTTTCCCACCCTTCCCAGGTAAAACACCTGAATGTGTGCAAAGACTTTAAAAACTAGAGGAAGGGGCTTGGAGTCACACCAGCGACAGCACGCAGGCCGACTTGGTGCCTGCAGGCCAGCCAGGATGGTCCTGGCCCCGGGCGCTCGTCTGGAAGCTTTCCATTTCCCTGCCTGAGGTACCCCTCCTGTCCCGGCCCCCACTGCTTTTTTCCTTCCTCACCTCTGCCCGGGGAGAAATTCCAGCAGCAAGTATGGGTGACACATCCTCTTCTTTAGCAGGTGGCAGCCCGGCAACTCCTGCAGAAAGTCCAGCAGAGCCCCAGTCACACTGGGCCACTCATAGAGCCGTGGGCCCTACTCCCTCCCACCAGCCCAACCCCGAGACTGCTGACGGGGCAGAGAATATGGCGTCAGGCACAGCTGCAGAGGCTTTTGCTGCCTGGAGGGGTGTTTATATTGACCTCAACCCAGGCACACCTGGGAAGGGCTGGCCGGCCGGGTCAGGCTGCCCAGGTCAGCCAATCCTCGCCCCTCAGGGGCTCAGAGTTGCAGAAAATGGGCCTTGCTGCACCGGCCAGATCCAAGGAACAGGTGTAGGGTCCCGAGAGTCAGGATAGATAAGGGGCGGCAGCCCTGGCTTGTTTTCGAATCATTTTATCTGGTCCATGAGTGGGAGACAACTTCAAGAAGACCCTCTGCTAATGAGAGGAACCCAGGAGTCAGGGAGAGGAGGGGTGGTGGGTGGAGACAGAGGCCTGGTGCCCCGGCTGCAGTGGAAGCCCCTGGAAGACCAGGCAGAGGGAGGCCGCACAGAGTGAAGCCTAGGGTCACAGACCTGTTGGAGCTGCTGTTTGTTAGTTCAAGCTCTGCTCTGAGGTGCTCTGTGTCAGCTCTGAGTGACAGGGGTGCTGGGGGTGCTCTGCAATGAGGGCTATGTGCACGGTTCCTGTGTGCCCAGCCCTGCCGGGGTACCTGTCCACGGGAGCTCCATATCCAGGGAGGGGCCTGCCCACGAGAGCCCCGTGGGCTGCTGCGTACCTGCCCAGGTGAGCTCCATATCCTGGGAGGGGCCTGACCACAAGAGCCCCGTGGGCTGCTGGGGACCTGGTAGAGGACGCCAGGACAGTCAGTGAAGCCACAGAGGATATACATCTAGTAGTTCCTAATTCCTACACCCTGCTGGTCATTCTACCATCCACCAGGACATGGCATTCTGTATTAGACTTCAATGATGCCTTCTTCTGTATTCCATTAGTCCCAGAGTCACAAGAAATTTTGGCTGTGAGTGGCAGGACTCAACCTACAACAAAAACAATACTGCTGGGCCGTCCTGCCCCAGGGGTTCAAAAATTCCCACACCATCTTTGGGGAAACGTTAGCTAAAGACCTAAAAGATCTACCTCTGGAGAAGGGAACCCTCCTTCAATATGCAGATGACATTCTGATCACCAGCCCAACTAAGGAGGCCTCTGAACTACCTAGCCAATAAAAGATAGAAGGTGTCCAAGGAAAAGGCTCAAATATCACAAACTAAGGTGGCCTTCCTGGGCTTCATTCGCACAGAAGGTCGGAGAAGCCCACCCCAGGAAAGGGAAGAAGCCATTTGCAGCCTCACCTTTCCTGAAACTAGAAGACAGCTTAGGGGTTCCTGGGGAGACCGGGGTTTGCTGCATCTGGATCCCTAACTACAGTCTAATAGCTGGGCCTCTATATGAAACACTGAAAGGAAAAGATGATGATCCTTTTGAATAGAATCCAGAAGCGGCCTTTCAAGAATGGAAAGAGCAGTCAATTCAGACCCTGGCCCTGGACCTCCCTAAGTTAGCTAAACCCTTTGACCTTTACATTCCTGGTCCAAGGCGAATCGCCCTTGGAGTATTAGTGCAAAAACTGGGACCACTTGAAATGGAACAATGTAAGAATGCCCTCCAGGCATTGGCCAGCCACCCCATCCGACCAGGATACTGGGGGTATCTAAAAACCTGGAAATCAGCAGCCCGCAAGGCCAGCTCCCTCCTAAGGGAAAAGGACGCCACTTGGTGATCCTAACCACCCACCATGCCCTGAAGTTGCAGGGATTGCTCCGTGGGCACAATGACCTCGAGTGAGGAGGCCCTCCAACACCAACCTCCAGAGAGACAACCTGGGGCAATGGGCCCCCATGACGACTCGTGTGACCATCACTTGACCTGGAGCTTCTCTCAGAAAACAACAAGAGTGTGCCCCCAAAGAGCAGACTATTGCTTACAGGACTTACTGCACCCAGAGCGGAGCTAATAAACTTGGCAGGGGAACCGTAAATAACGCTGCCACCATAGAAAAGCCTACAGACACCGCAGTGACGGTGGCCAATGAGACCGGCTGTACTCCTGGCTACTTCAAAAGGCCGTTGACTGAGTGGCCGTCATGGTCCTGGATCACCACCGGCCCTGGACTGTCTGGGAGTTGAGCAAGCAGGGCTCTGACACCTGGTGCTGTTTGTACGTTAATTCAGTGGCCTAACTGAAGAAAGCACAGACTACTGGTCAGAGCATCTAGGCTGGCAGAAACCATCAGCCTAAGGGGGCCGAACCAATGTGGAGCAGGGTAAAACCGCCCACCCCCCCAGCGTCTCTGCACATCTCTTTCTTGGACCCTTAAAGGTCATTAGATTCTATAAAACTTCCAATGCTGGTGCTCAGGCAGACGAGCAGTGAGGGAGGAGGCCTGCAGACAATCAACCTCACCTGGAGGCTGCTGGGGAGAAGTCCTGCCCCTCCCCCCGGGTATGAGGACACCCAACTCAGCATGAAGCATTTACAGAAGACGTGTCTGCACCCTCAGCGCCCCAAGAATGAGGAATGGGACAAAAGGCAGAGGAGGGCTTTGTCACTGGCAAAGCCCATTAAAAATTCCTGGGAGACAAAAATAGAATCTGGGCAATAAAATAAAGTCTAACCATTTTTTCCTTTGTGCTTTGTCTAATTTCACTTGCTCCTAGGTTTCCACATGCAGAGGTCCCACACCCGACACTTCAGACCCGATTTCCTCGTGCAAAATGGCTGGGCCGACACCTCAGCTCGTGGGGCCCCGTGCAGACTCTGCGACATAGAGCCTGAGCTCCAGCCAACCTGGCCCTCGAGAGCTCCGCCCCCTCCCTCCTGCTGATGCTGACAGGATCCCTACACAGCAGCCCGGCCCACAACCCGCAGGGGAGCACACACTCTCACCTCTCCATTCTCTGATCAAAATATAAAGTTTTCCTTTGCTTCTGAACCAAAGTCAGTCTCGATCTGTTGGCTCCAATGACACTGGGCAGGGAGACCCTTGTTGGGGCCCACTCTGCAGGATCAGTAACAGAATTTGAGAACATTGTAACTTCAATGAACAGATGTGTGAGCCAAACTGTAATTAACATAGAGCAGTGTATAAGGCTCGTGTAAAATAAGATGTTTCTAACACTTCCATTTGATATTTCCATCACTTTATTATAAGCAAGTTCAGTGGAGGGGTTTGTCTTATTTGTCAGGTCAACAGTAGAGAAATGCAGTGATTTCTTTCCAAGGATGTACATCTAATAATCTTGGTTGAAGTTTCAACCTTGTTTGGAATGATTTTCCATTGAAAATGATACCTCTCTTTCAGCTCCTAGATTTCTGAGAAGTATAAAATCTTATATTTTTTATTACCAAAGGGGAAAGGTGGGAGGAGGGATAAATTAACAGTTTCAGACTAACATATACACACTGCTATGTATAAAATATATCATCAACAAGGAACTACTGTATAGCACAGGGAACTATACTCAATATTTTGTAATGACCCCTGAGGGGAAATAATCTGAAAAACAATAGATATCTATATCGACATCATCTATCAACTACAGATAAAATGGAAACTAAAGGAGGCCGATGGTGAGCGTTTCTGAACCTGAAGACTTCAATCATCTAAAGTTCGGACTCTGCCCACGGCCCAAGTCCCTTAATGAACACACATGTACCAGTAGCTTAAAAATTCCCCAGATTGGAGTTCGGGGAGACACTGATTTGGAAAAATCCCTTGTGTTCTCCTTACATACACGGGACCTTTCCTACAGCTAAAACATGCCTGTGACACCCAGAAGATGGAACACGGCTGGATCAGGAAGATTTTGGAAAAGGCACCAAAACTCCTAATTTCCTGGTTGTTGGGTTCACCTCTCCAGCCTTTTTCCTTAAAATCTCCCCACTTGAGGATGTCAGCACCTTCAACATCCAGTTGCACAGAAATTGGAATTTGTCCAAAGGAAGAAGGGGAAGGAGGAGAAACAAGGAGAGCCGAGCCCTAGATGTTCGGAGAGGCACATGTCACTCTACTTTCCAGTCAGGAAGAAGAATTAAGAAAAGGCTTAGCCTGCCACCGGGAACCAGAGTAGGGCCAGAAGCAAATGAGAGTTTCTGCGGAAAGCTCCCAAAAAAGCGAGTTGAAAAATGGAGCTCAGGGGCACTGCAATTCACAAATCTGCAGAGTTATAAATGATAACTCTCGTCCACAAATATATTGAGGGAAGGCAACGAAGAGGATTTGAAATCAAGGCAGAATTGCAGGAAACAGATTTCAGGAGTTAGATTCGAATCACCCCTAAAGCACATGAAAAGCGGCAAAACGTCGACAATGATGCACTTGGCCAAAAAGAGCATATGCGTTTTTTTCTGAATGAATTCAGGAAAAAACCCATAGGCCCTTTGTGGCCAACCAAGCAAGCCGGAAATGCAATTCAGCACTACAAAGAAGTCTGACTTCCCATCGGTCAAAATGGCCTTGCTAAAAAAGTGTAAAAACAAGAAATGCAGGAGAGGCCAGGGAGGAAAGGGAGCCTTGTTACACTGATGGGTGGGGTATAAATTGCCAATGATGACTCTGGAGAAGGGTATGGTGTTTCCTAAAACATCTAAAAAACACAGCTAGAGAGAAAGGAGCACATCCACTCATGGGCGTAGAAATTGGGAAAACTAAAAATCAGCAAGACACAGGCACCCCAAACATTAGGGCTGCTCTGTAGACAAAGACCTCCACTTAATTCCACCTTAAATATCCAAGGAAAGAGAAAAATGGATAAAGAAGTTGTGGTCCATATGTACAATTGTATATCACTCAGGCGTGAGATAAATATTATAAGGCTGGTAGCAGCATGATGAGTGGATTTAGGTAGGACTATTCTAAGTGAAATAAGTCACACAGAAAAAGACACTTATCATAAGATATCACTAACAGAGGGAATGTAAAAACTGCTACACTTGAACGGAATTACAAAACAGAACAGATTCACACATTAAGAAAACACACTATGGTTGCTTAACGGGAAAGGTGAGGTGGGGTGATGCATAAAACAAGGATTTCAAATTAGCTCAGATAACGTTCCATAAATCCAATATGTAATAGACAAGACCTACTCCTTGCTCAGTGAACTGGACTCAACACCCCCTATTCACCGCTCAAGAACATATATGACTAGTAAGAATCGTAAAACCTGTGTATTGATATCTCTCTGGAAGTGAGTCAAGTGGGTGTAAAGCTGCATAAGCACAGCCGTGAAAAGCAGCTAAACCCCATTATAAAAATAAATTACTTTTAAAAACCCGTGAAACAAAGACAGTGAAAGAGAGAAATTCTTACAAAATTCGTTCAGGGGCTGTGATGCAACCTGGATTGACCATATCTAGACCCACAGCTGGATGAGACATAAGGGTGGACACTCTCGGGGCTGAGAGGCTTGGTGAGGTTGGGGGAGCAAACGCAGAGCCTTTAAAGTAATACTGACTGTTACCCATCCCATGTGTTCCAAATCTCCAGGTTCAAGGGCATCTTCCTACATCGAAAACATGCATGAGAAACCCAGAAGGTGGTACACTGTGTGATCGGGAAAAGTTTCTAAAACGCACCTCATTTCTCCTCTCCTTGTGCTCGGGTTCGCCATTCCAGCCGCTTAAGTAGCAATCGCCCTCCATGGAGAATCAGCACCTTTAACCTCCTGTTCCATACAGCTTGCAATTTGTCCTGAGGATGAACGGAAAGACGGGGAGCCAACGAGAGATTAGCTCTTGGTGTTGGGACAGGCACAGGTCACTCTATTTTCCCATCAGGAAGAAGAATTAACCACAGGCTCAGCGTGCCGCCCAGAACAGGAATAGTGCCTGAGGCCATCCTGCGCTTTTGCGGACAGCTCCCAAAAAAGCGAGTTGAAAAATGGAGCTCAGGGGCATTGCAATTCACAAACCAGCAGAGTTATAAATGATAACTCTCGTCCAAAAATATATTGAGGGAAGGCAACGAAGAGGATTTGAAATCAAGGCAGAATTGCAAGAAACAGATTTCAGGAGGTAGATACGAATCGCCTTTAAAGCACATGAAAAGCGGCAAAACGTCGAAAATGATGCCCTTGGCCAAAAAGGGCGTATGCGTTTTTTCCTGAATATATTCAGGAAAAAACGCATACGCCCTTTTTGGCCAACCTAGCAACCTGGAAAGGCAAATCAGTGCTACAAAGAAGTCTCGCTTCCCATCAGTCAAAAGGGCCATGCTGAAAAAAGTGTCAAAACCAGAAATGCAGGACAGGCCATGGAGAAATGGGAGCCTTGCTACACTGATGGGCGGGATGTAAATTGCCAACAGCCACACTGGAGAAGTGTCCGGTGAGTCCTGAAACATCTGAAAAACACAGCTTAGAGAGCATAGGGCACTTCCACTCATGGGGGTATAAATTGGGAAAATTAAAAATCAGCAAGACACAAGCACCCCAAAGTTTAGTGCTGCTCTGTTGACCAGGACCTCCACTTCATTCCACCTTCAATATCCCAGGAAAGAGAAAAATGGATAAAGAAGTTGTGGTCCTTATGTACAATGGAATATCACTCAGCCATGAAATCAATGTCGTAAGGTTAGTAGCAGCATGATGAGTGGATTTAGGTACGACGATTCTAAGTGAAATAAGTCACACAGAAAAGGACACTTCTCATAAGGTATCACTGATAGAGGGAATGTAAAAACCGTTACACTTGAACTGAATTACAAAACAGAACAGAGTCACACATGCAGAAAACACACTATGGCTGCTTAACGGGAAAGGTGAGGTGGGGTGATACATAAAACAAGGGTATCAAATTAGCTCAGATACCGTTCCATAAACCCAATATGTAATAGACAAGACCTACTCCTTGCTCAGAGAACTGGACTCAACACGCCCTATTCACCGCACAAGAATATATCTGACTAATAATAATCGTAAAACCTATGTATTGATATCTCTCTGTTAGTGTGTCAAGTGGGTGTAAAGCGGCATAAACACAGCAGTGAAAAGCAGCTAAACCCCATTATAAAAATAAATTACTTTGAAACACCCATGAAACAAAGACAGTGAAAGAGAGAGAAATTCTTACACAATGCGTTCAGGGGCTGTGATGCAACCTGGATTGACCATATCTAGACGCACAGCTGGATGAGACATAAGGGTGGACACTCTTGGGGCTGAGAGGTTTGGTGAGGTTGGGTGAGCAAACGCAGACCCTTTAAAGGAATACTGCGTGGTACCCATCGCATGGGTCCCAAATCTCCAGGTTCAAGGGCATCTTCCTACATCCAAAACATGCATGAGAAACCCAGAAGATGGTACACCGTGTGATGGGGAAAGGTTTCTAAAACGCACCTCATTTCTCATCTCCTTGTGCCCGGGTTCGCCATTCCAGCCGCTTTAGTAGCAAGCTCCCTACTTGGAGCATCAGCACCTTTAACCTCCTGTTCCGTAGAGGTTGCAATTTGTCCTGAGGATAAACGGGAAGACGTGGAACCAACGTGAGACTAGCTCTTGGTGTTGGGACAGGCACAGGTCACTCTATTTTCCCATCAGAAAGAAGAATTAACCACAGGCTCAGCCTGCCCCCCGGAACCAGAACAGGGCCTGAAGCCATTATGCGATTTTGCGGCCAGCTCCCATAAAAACGAGTTGTAAAATGGAGGTTCAGGGCACTGCAATTCACAAACCTGCAGAGTTATAAATGATAACTCTCGTCCACAAATATATTGAGGGGAGGCAAAGAAGAGGATTTGAAATCAAGGCAGAATTGCAGGAAACAGATTTCAGGAGGTAGATACGAATCGCCTTTAAAGCACATGAAAAGCGGCAAAACGTTGACAATGATGCCCTTGGCCAAAAAGGGCGTATGCGTTTTTTCCTGAATATATTCAGGAAAAAACGCATACGCCCTTTTTGGCCAACCAAGCAACCTGGAAAGGCAAATCAGCGCTACAAAGAAGTCTCGCTTCCCATCGGTCAAAAGGGCCATGCTGAAAAAAGTGTCAAAACCAGAAATGCAGGACAGGCCATGGAGAAATGGGAGCCTTGCTACACTGATGGGCGGGATGTAAATTGCCAAGAGCCACTCTGGAGAAGTGTCCGGTGAGTCCTGAAACATCTGAAAAACACAGCTTAGAGAGCATAGGGCACTTCCACTCATGGGGGTATAAATTGGGAAAATGAAAAATCAGCAAGACACAAGCACCCCAAAGTTTAGGGCTGCTCTGTTGACCAGGACCTCCACTTCATTCCACCTTAAATATCCCAGGAAAGAGAAAAATGGATAAAGAAGTTGTGGTCCTTATGTACAATGGAATATCACTCAGCCAGGAAATCAATGTCGTAAGGTTAGTAGCAGCATGATGAGTGGATTTAGGTACGACGATTCTAAGTGAAATAAGTCACACAGAAAAGGACACTTCTCATAAGGTATCACTGATAGAGGGAATGTAAAAACCGTTACACTTGAACTGAATTACAAAACAGAACAGAGTCACACATGCAGAAAACACACTATGGCTGCTTAACGGGAAAGGTGAGGTGGGGTGATACATAAAACAAGGGTATCAAATTAGCTCAGATACCGTTCCATAAACCCAATATGTAATAGACAAGACCTACTCCTTGCTCAGAGAACTGGACTCAACACGCCCTATTCACCGCACAAGAATATATCTGACTAATAATAATCGTAAAACCTATATATTGATATCTCTCTGTTAGTGTGTCAAGTGGGTGTAAAGCGGCATAAACACAGCAGTGAAAAGCAGCTAAACCCCATTATAAAAATAAATTACTTTGAAACACCCATGAAACAAAGACAGTGAAAGAGAGAGAAATTCTTACACAATGCGTTCAGGGGCTGTGATGCAACCTGGATTGACCATATCTAGACGCACAGCTGGATGAGACATAAGGGTGGACACTCTTGGGGCTGAGAGGTTTGGTGAGGTTGGGTGAGCAAACGCAGACCCTTTAAAGTAATACTGCGTGGTACCCATCGCATGGGTCCCAAATCTCCAGGTTCAAGGGCATCTTCCTACATCAAAAACATGCATGAGAAACCCAGAAGATGGTACACCGTGTGATGGGGAAAGGTTTCTAAAACGCACCTCATTTCTCATCTCCTTGTGCCCGGGTTCGCCATTCCAGCCGCTTTACTAGCAAGCTCCCTACTTGGAGCATCAGCACCTTTAACCTCCTGTTCCGTACAGGTTGCAATTTGTCCTGAGGATAAACGGGAAGACGTGGAACCAACGTGAGACTAGCTCTTTGTGTTGGGACAGGCACAGGTCACTCTATTTTCCCATCAGAAAGAAGAATTAACCACAGGCTCAGCCTGCCCCCCGGAACCAGAACAGGGCCTGAAGCCATTATGCGATTTTGCGGCCAGCTCCCATAAAAACGAGTTGTAAAATGGAGGTTCAGGGCACTGCAATTCACAAACCTGCAGAGTTATAAATCATAACTCTCGTCCACAAATATATTGAGGGGAGGCAAAGAAGAGGATTTGAAATCAAGGCAGAATTGCAGGAAACAGATTTCAGGAGGTAGATACGAATCGCCTTTAAAGCACATGAAAAGCGGCAAAACGTTGACAATGATGCCCTTGGCCAAAAAGGGCGTATGCGTTTTTTCCTGAATATATTCAGGAAAAAACGCATACGCCCTTTTTGGCCAACCAAGCAACCTGGAAAGGCAAATCAGCGCTACAAAGAAGTCTCGCTTCCCATCGGTCAAAAGGGCCATGCTGAAAAAAGTGTCAAAACCAGAAATGCAGGACAGGCCATGGAGAAATGGGAGCCTTGCTACACTGATGGGCGGGATGTAAATTGCCAAGAGCCACTCCGGAGAAGTGTCCGGTGAGTCCTGAAACATCTGAAAAACACAGCTTAGAGAGCATAGGGCACTTCCACTCATGGGGGTATAAATTGGGAAAATGAAAAATCAGCAAGACACAAGCACCCCAAAGTTTAGGGCTGCTCTGTTGACCAGGACCTCCACTTCATTCCACCTTCAATATCCCAGGAAAGAGAAAAATGGATAAAGAAGTTGTGGTCCTTATGTACAATGGAATATCACTCAGCCAGGAAATCAATGTCGTAAGGTTAGTAGCAGCATGATGAGTGGATTTAGGTACGACGATTCTAAGTGAAATAAGTCACACAGAAAAGGACACTTCTCATAAGGTATCACTGATAGAGGGAATGTAAAAACCGTTACACTTGAACTGAATTACAAAACAGAACAGAGTCACACATGCAGAAAACACACTATGGCTGCTTAACGGGAAAGGTGAGGTGGGGTGATACATAAAACAAGGGTATCAAATTAGCTCAGATACCGTTCCATAAACCCAATATGTAATAGACAAGACCTACTCCTTGCTCAGAGAACTGGACTCAACACGCCCTATTCACCGCACAAGAATATATCTGACTAATAATAATCGTAAAACCTATGTATTGATATCTCTCTGTTAGTGTGTCAAGTGGGTGTAAAGCGGCATAAACACAGCAGTGAAAAGCAGCTAAACCCCATTATAAAAATAAATTACTTTGAAACACCCATGAAACAAAGACAGTGAAAGAGAGAGAAATTCTTACACAATGCGTTCAGGGGCTGTGATGCAACCTGGATTGACCATATCTAGACGCACAGCTGGATGAGACATAAGGGTGGACACTCTTGGGGCTGAGAGGTTTGGTGAGGTTGGGTGAGCAAACGCAGACCCTTTAAAGGAATACTGCGTGGTACCCATCGCATGGGTCCCAAATCTCCAGGTTCAAGGGCATCTTCCTACATCAAAAACATGCATGAGAAACCCAGAAGATGGTACACCGTGTGATGGGGAAAGGTTTCTAAAATGCACCTCATTTCTCATCTCCTTGTGCCCGGGTTCGCCATTCCAGCCGCTTTACTAGCAAGCTCCCTACTTGGAGCATCAGCACCTTTAACCTCCTGTTCCATACAGGTTGCAATTTGTCCTGAGGATAAACGGGAAGACGTGGAACCAACGTGAGACTAGCTCTTGGTGTTGGGACAGGCACAGGTCACTCTATTTTCCCATCAGAAAGAAGAATTAACCACAGGCTCAGCCTGCCCCCCGGAACCAGAACAGGGCCTGAAGCCATTATGCGATTTTGCGGCCAGCTCCCATAAAAACGAGTTGTAAAATGGAGGTTCAGGGCACTGCAATTCACAAACCTGCAGAGTTATAAATGATAACTCTCGTCCACAAATATATTGAGGGGAGGCAAAGAAGAGGATTTGAAATCAAGGCAGAATTGCAGGAAACAGATTTCAGGAGGTAGATACGAATCGCCTTTAAAGCACATGAAAAGCGGCAAAACGTTGACAATGATGCCCTTGGCCAAAAAGGGCGTATGCGTTTTTTCCTGAATATATTCAGGAAAAAACGCATACGCCCTTTTTGGCCAACCAAGCAACCTGGAAAGGCAAATCAGCGCTACAAAGAAGTCTCGCTTCCCATCGGTCAAAAGGGCCATGCTGAAAAAAGTGTCAAAACCAGAAATGCAGGACAGGCCATGGAGAAATGGGAGCCTTGCTACACTGATGGGCGGGATGTAAATTGCCAAGAGCCACTCTGGAGAAGTGTCCGGTGAGTCCTGAAACATCTGAAAAACACAGCTTAGAGAGCATAGGGCACTTCCACTCATGGGGGTATAAATTGGGAAAATGAAAAATCAGCAAGACACAAGCACCCCAAAGTTTAGGGCTGCTCTGTTGACCAGGACCTCCACTTCATTCCACCTTAAATATCCCAGGAAAGAGAAAAATGGATAAAGAAGTTGTGGTCCTTATGTACAATGGAATATCACTCAGCCAGGAAATCAATGTCGTAAGGTTAGTAGCAGCATGATGAGTGGATTTAGGTACGACGATTCTAAGTGAAATAAGTCACACAGAAAAGGACACTTCTCATAAGGTATCACTGATAGAGGGAATGTAAAAACCGTTACACTTGAACTGAATTACAAAACAGAACAGAGTCACACATGCAGAAAACACACTATGGCTGCTTAACGGGAAAGGTGAGGTGGGGTGATACATAAAACAAGGGTATCAAATTAGCTCAGATACCGTTCCATAAACCCAATATGTAATAGACAAGACCTACTCCTTGCTCAGAGAACTGGACTCAACACGCCCTATTCACCGCACAAGAATATATCTGACTAATAATAATCGTAAAACCTATATATTGATATCTCTCTGTTAGTGTGTCAAGTGGGTGTAAAGCGGCATAAACACAGCAGTGAAAAGCAGCTAAACCCCATTATAAAAATAAATTACTTTGAAACACCCATGAAACAAAGACAGTGAAAGAGAGAGAAATTCTTACACAATGCGTTCAGGGGCTGTGATGCAACCTGGATTGACCATATCTAGACGCACAGCTGGATGAGACATAAGGGTGGACACTCTTGGGGCTGAGAGGTTTGGTGAGGTTGGGTGAGCAAACGCAGACCCTTAAAAGGAATACTGCGTGGTACCCATCGCATGGGTCCCAAATCTCCAGGTTCAAGGGCATCTTCCTACATCAAAAACATGCATGAGAAACCCAGAAGATGGTACACCGTGTGATGGGGAAAGGTTTCTAAAACGCACCTCATTTCTCATCTCCTTGTGCCCGGGTTCGCCATTCCAGCCGCTTTACTAGCAAGCTCCCTACTTGGAGCATCAGCACCTTTAACCTCCTGTTCCGTACAGGTTGCAATTTGTCCTGAGGATAAACGGGAAGACGTGGAACCAACGTGAGACTAGCTCTTGGTGTTGGGACAGGCACAGGTCACTCTATTTTCCCATCAGAAAGAAGAATTAACCACAGGCTCAGCCTGCCCCCCGGAACCAGAACAGGGCCTGAAGCCATTATGCGATTTTGCGGCCAGCTCCCATAAAAACGAGTTGTAAAATGGAGGTTCAGGGCACTGCAATTCACAAACCTGCAGAGTTATAAATCATAACTCTCGTCCACAAATATATTGAGGGGAGGCAAAGAAGAGGATTTGAAATCAAGGCAGAATTGCAGGAAACAGATTTCAGGAGGTAGATACGAATCGCCTTTAAAGCACATGAAAAGCGGCAAAACGTTGACAATGATGCCCTTGGCCAAAAAGGGCGTATGCGTTTTTTCCTGAATATATTCAGGAAAAAACGCATACGCCCTTTTTGGCCAACCAAGCAACCTGGAAAGGCAAATCAGCGCTACAAAGAAGTCTCGCTTCCCATCGGTCAAAAGGGCCATGCTGAAAAAAGTGTCAAAACCAGAAATGCAGGACAGGCCATGGAGAAATGGGAGCCTTGCTACACTGATGGGCGGGATGTAAATTGCCAAGAGCCACTCTGGAGAAGTGTCCGGTGAGTCCTGAAACATCTGAAAAACACAGCTTAGAGAGCATAGGGCACTTCCACTCATGGGGGTATAAATTGGGAAAATTAAAAATCAGCAAGACACAAGCACCCCAAAGTTTAGGGCTGCTCTGTTGACCAGGACCTCCACTTCATTCCACCTTCAATATCCCAGGAAAGAGAAAAATGGATAAAGAAGTTGTGGTCCTTATGTACAATGGAATATCACTCAGCCAGGAAATCAATGTCGTAAGGTTAGTAGCAGCATGATGAGTGGATTTAGGTACGACGATTCTAAGTGAAATAAGTCACACAGAAAAGGACACTTCTCATAAGGTATCACTGATAGAGGGAATGTAAAAACCGTTACACTTGAACTGAATTACAAAACAGAACAGAGTCACACATGCAGAAAACACACTATGGCTGCTTAACGGGAAAGGTGAGGTGGGGTGATACATAAAACAAGGGTATCAAATTAGCTCAGATACCGTTCCATAAACCCAATATGTAATAGACAAGACCTACTCCTTGCTCAGAGAACTGGACTCAACACGCCCTATTCACCGCACAAGAATATATCTGATTAATAATAATCGTAAAACCTATGTATTGATATCTCTCTCTTAGTGTGTCAAGTGGGTGTAAAGCGGCATAAACACAGCAGTGAAAAGCAGCTAAAATCCATTATAAAAATAAATTATTTTGAAACACCCATGAAACAAAGACAGTGAAAGAGAGAGAAATTCTTACACAATGCGTTCAGGGGCTGTGATGCAACCTGGATTGACCATATCTAGACGCACAGCTGGATGAGACATAAGGGTGGACACTCTTGGGGCTGAGAGGTTTGGTGAGGTTGGGTGAGCAAACGCAGACCCTTTAAAGAAATACTGCGTGGTACCCATCGCATGGGTCCCAAATCTCCAGGTTCAAGGGCATCTTCCTACATCAAAAACATGCATGAGAAACCCAGAAGATGGTACACCGTGTGATGGGGAAAGGTTTCTAAAACACACCTCATTTCTCATCTCCTTGTGCCCGGGTTCGCCATTCCAGCCTCTTTACTAGCAAGCTCCCTACTTGGAGCATCAGCACCTTTAACCTCCTGTTCCATACAGGTTGCAATTTGTCCTGAGGATAAACGGGAAGACGTGGAACCAAAGAGAGACTAGCTCTTGGTGTTGGGACAGGCACAGGTCACTCTATTTTCCCATCAGAAAGAAGAATTAACCACAGGCTCAGCCTGCGCCCCGGAACCAGAACAGGGCCTGAAGCCATTCTGCGATTTTGCGGCCAGCTCCCATAAAAACGAGTTGTAAAATGGAGGTTCAGGGCCCTGCAATTCACAAACCTGCAGAGTTATAAATGATAACTCTCGTCCACAAATATATTGAGGGAAGGCAAAAAAGAGGATTTGAAATCAAGGCAGAATTGCAGGAAACAGATTTCAGGAGGTAGATTCGAATCGCCTTTAAAGCACATGAAAAGCGGCAAAACGTTGACAATGATGCCCTTGGCCAAAAAGGGCGTATGCGTTTTTTCCTGAATATATTCAGGAAAAAACGCATACGCCCTTTTTGGCCAACCAAGCAACCTGGAAAGGCAAATCAGCGCTACAAAGAAGTCTCGCTTCCCATCGGTCAAAAGGGCCATGCTGAAAAAAGTGTCAAAACCAGAAATGCAGGACAGGCCATGGAGAAATGGGAGCCTTGCTACACTGATGGGCGGGATGTAAATTGCCAAGAGCCACTCTGGAGAAGTGTCCGGTGAGTCCTGAAACATCTGAAAAACACAGCTTAGAGAGCATAGGGCACTTCCACTCATGGGGGTATAAATTGGGAAAATTAAAAATCAGCAAGACACAAGCACCCCAAAGTTTAGGGCTGCTCTGTTGACCAGGACCTCCACTTCATTCCACCTTAAATATCCCAGGAAAGAGAAAAATGGAGAAAGAAGTTGTGGTCCTTATGTACAATGGAATATCACTCAGCCAGGAAATCAATGTCGTAAGGTTAGTAGCAGCATGATGAGTGGATTTAGGTACGACGATTCTAAGTGAAATAAGTCACACAGAAAAGGACACTTCTCATAAGGTATCACTGATAGAGGGAATGTAAAAACCGTTACACTTGAACTGAATTACAAAACAGAACAGAGTCACACATGCAGAAAACACACTATGGCTGCTTAACGGGAAAGGTGAGGTGGGGTGATACATAAAACAAGGGTATCAAATTAGCTCAGATACCGTTCCATAAACCCAATATGTAATAGACAAGACCTACTCCTTGCTCAGAGAACTGGACTCAACACGCCCTATTCACCGCACAACAATATATCTGACTAATAATAATCGTAAAACCTATGTATTGATATCTCTCTGTTAGTGTGTCAAGTGGGTGTAAAGCGGCATAAACACAGCAGTGAAAAGCAGCTAAACCCCATTATAAAAATAAATTACTTTGAAACACCCATGAAACAAAGACAGTGAAAGAGAGAGAAATTCTTACACAATGCGTTCAGGGGCTGTGATGCAACCTGGATTGACCATATCTAGACGCACAGCTGGATGAGACATAAGGGTGGACACTCTTGGGGCTGAGAGGTTTGGTGAGGTTGGGTGAGCAAACGCAGACCCTTTAAAGGAATACTGCGTGGTACCCATCGCATGGGTCCCAAATCTCCAGGTTCAAGGGCATCTTCCTACATCAAAAACATGCATGAGAAACCCAGAAGATGGTACACCGTGTGATGGGGAAAGGTTTCTAAAACGCACCTCATTTCTCATCTCCTTGTGCCCGGGTTCGCCATTCCAGCCGCTTTACTAGCAAGCTCCCTACTTGGAGCATCAGCACCTTTAACCTCCTGTTCCGTAGAGGTTGCAATTTGTCCTGAGGATAAACGGGAAGACGTGGAACCAACGAGAGACTAGCTCTTGGTGTTGGGACAGGCACAGGTCACTCTATTTTCCCATCAGAAAGAAGAATTAACCACAGGCTCAGCCTGACCCCCGGAACCAGAACAGGGCCTGAAGCCATTCTGCGATTTTGCGGCCAGCTCCCATAAAAACGAGTTGTAAAATGGAGGTTCAGGGCACTGCAATTCACAAACCTGCAGAGTTATAAATGATAACTCTCGTCCACAAATATATTGAGGGAAGGCAAAGAAGAGGATTTGAAATCAAGGCAGAATTGCAGGAAACAGATTTCAGGAGGTAGATACGAATCGCCTTTAAAGCACATGAAAAGCGGCAAAACGTTGACAATGATGCCCTTGGCCAAAAAGGGCGTATGCGTTTTTTCCTGAATATATTCAGGAAAAAACGCATACGCCCTTTTTGGCCAACCAAGCAACCTGGAAAGGCAAATCAGCGCTACAAAGAAGTCTCGCTTCCCATCGGTCAAAAGGGCCATGCTGAAAAAAGTGTCAAAACCAGAAATGCAGGACAGGCCATGGAGAAATGGGAGCCTTGCTACACTGATGGGCGGGATGTAAATTGCCAAGAGCCACTCTGGAGAAGTGTCCGGTGAGTCCTGAAACATCTGAAAAACACAGCTTAGAGAGCATAGGGCACTTCCACTCATGGGGGTATAAATTGGGAAAATTAAAAATCAGCAAGACACAAGCACCCCAAAGTTTAGGGCTGCTCTGTTGACCAGGACCTCCACTTCATTCCACCTTAAATATCCCAGGAAAGAGAAAAATGGATAAAGAAGTTGTGGTCCTTATGTACAATGGAATATCACTCAGCCAGGAAATCAATGTCGTAAGGTTAGTAGCAGCATGATGAGTGGATTTAGGTACGACGATTCTAAGTGAAATAAGTCACACAGAAAAGGACACTTCTCATAAGGTATCACTGATAGAGGGAATGTAAAAACCGTTACACTTGAACTGAATTACAAAACAGAACAGAGTCACACATGCAGAAAACACACTATGGCTGCTTAACGGGAAAGGTGAGGTGGGGTGATACATAAAACAAGGGTATCAAATTAGCTCAGATACCGTTCCATAAACCCAATATGTAATAGACAAGACCTACTCCTTGCTCAGAGAACTGGACTCAACACGCCCTATTCACCGCACAAGAATATATCTGATTAATAATAATCGTAAAACCTATGTATTGATATCTCTCTGTTAGTGTGTCAAGTGGGTGTAAAGCGGCATAAACACAGCAGTGAAAAGCAGCTAAATTCCATTATAAAAATAAATTATTTTGAAACACCCATGAAACAAAGACAGTGAAAGAGAGAGAAATTCTTACACAATGCGTTCAGGGGCTGTGATGCAACCTGGATTGACCATATCTAGACGCACAGCTGGATGAGACATAAGGGTGGACACTCTTGGGGCTGAGAGGTTTGGTGAGGTTGGGTGAGCAAACGCAGACCCTTTAAAGGAATACTGCGTGGTACCCATCGCATGGGTCCCAAATCTCCAGGTTCAAGGGCATCTTCCTACATCAAAAACATGCATGAGAAACCCAGAAGATGGTACACCGTGTGATGGGGAAAGGTTTCTAAAACGCACCTCATTTCTCATCTCCTTGTGCCCGGGTTCGCCATTCCAGCCGCTTTACTAGCAAGCTCCCTACTTGGAGCATCAGCACCTTTAACCTCCTGTTCCGTAGAGGTTGCAATTTGTCCTGAGGATAAACGGGAAGACGTGGAACCAACGAGAGACTAGCTCTTGGTGTTGGGACAGGCACAGGTCACTCTATTTTCCCATCAGAAAGAGGAATTAACCACAGGCTCAGCCTGACCCCCGGAACCAGAACAGGACCTGAAGCCATTCTGCGATTTTGCGGCCAGCTCCCATAAAAACGAGTTGTAAAATGGAGGTTCAGGGCACTGCAATTCACAAACCTGCAGAGTTATAAATGAGAACTCTCGTCCACAAATATATTGAGGGAAGGCAAAGAAGAGGATTTGAAATCAAGGCAGAATTGCACGAAACAGATTTCAGGAGGTAGATACGAATCGCCTTTAAAGCACATGAAAAGCGGCAAAACGTTGACAATGATGCCCTTGGCCAAAAAGGGCGTATGCGTTTTTTCCTGAATATATTCAGGAAAAAACGCATACGCCCTTTTTGGCCAACCAAGCAACCTGGAAAGGCAAATCAGCGCTACAGAGAAGTCTCGCTTCCCATCGGTCAAAAGGGCCATGCTGAAAAAAGTGTCAAAACCAGAAATGCAGGACAGGCCATGGAGAAATGGGAGCCTTGCTACACTGATGGGCGGGATGTAAATTGCCAAGAGCCACTCTGGAGAAGTGTCCGGTGAGTCCTGAAACATCTGAAAAACACAGCTTAGAGAGCATAGGGCACTTCCACTCATGGGGGTATAAATTGGGAAAATTAAAAATCAGCAAGACACAAGCACCCCAAAGTTTAGGGCTGCTCTGTTGACCAGGACCTCCACTTCATTCCACCTTAAATATCCCAGGAAAGAGAAAAATGGATAAAGAAGTTGTGGTCCTTATGTACAATGGAATATCACTCAGCCAGGAAATCAATGTCGTAAGGTTAGTAGCAGCATGATGAGTGGATTTAGGTACGACGATTCTAAGTGAAATAAGTCACACAGAAAAGGACACTTCTCATAAGGTATCACTGATAGAGGGAATGTAAAAACCGTTACACTTGAACTGAATTACAAAACAGAACAGAGTCACACATGCAGAAAACACACTATGGCTGCTTAACGGGAAAGGTGAGGTGGGGTGATACATAAAACAAGGGTATCAAATTAGCTCAGATACCGTTCCATAAACCCAATATGTAATAGACAAGACCTACTCCTTGCTCAGAGAACTGGACTCAACACGCCCTATTCACCGCACAACAATATATCTGACTAATAATAATCGTAAAACCTATGTATTGATATCTCTCTGTTAGTGTGTCAAGTGGGTGTAAAGCGGCATAAACACAGCAGTGAAAAGCAGCTAAACCCCATTATAAAAATAAATTACTTTGAAACACCCATGAAACAAAGACAGTGAAAGAGAGAGAAATTCTTACATAATGCGTTCAGGAGCTGTGATGCAACCTGGATTGACCATATCTAGACGCACACCCGGATGAGACATAAGGGTGGACACTCTTGAGGCTGAGAGGTTTGGTGAGGTTGGGTGAGCAAACGCAGACCCTTTAAATAATACTGCGTGGTACCCATCGCATGGGTCCCAAATCTCCAGGTTCAAGGGCATCTTCCTACATCAAAAACATGCATGAGAAACCCAGAAGATGGTACACCGTGTGATGGGGAAAGGTTTCTAAAACGCACCTCATTTCTCATCTCCTTGTGCCCGGGTTCGCCATTCCAGCCGCTTTACTAGCAAGCTCCCTACTTGGAGCATCAGCACCTTTAACCTCCTGTTCCGTAGAGGTTGCAATTTGTCCTGAGGATAAACGGGAAGACGTGGAACCAACGAGAGACTAGCTCTTGGTGTTGGGACAGGCACAGGTCACTCTATTTTCCCATCAGAAAGAGGAATTAACCACAGGCTCAGCCTGACCCCCGGAACCAGAACAGGACCTGAAGCCATTCTGCGATTTTGCGGCCAGCTCCCATAAAAACGAGTTGTAAAATGGAGGTTCAGGGCACTGCAATTCACAAACCTGCAGAGTTATAAATGAGAACTCTCGTCCACAAATATATTGAGGGAAGGCAAAGAAGAGGATTTGAAATCAAGGCAGAATTGCACGAAACAGATTTCAGGAGGTAGATACGAATCGCCTTTAAAGCACATGAAAAGCGGCAAAACGTTGACAATGATGCCCTTGGCCAAAAAGGGCGTATGCGTTTTTTCCTGAATATATTCAGGAAAAAACGCATACGCCCTTTTTGGCCAACCAAGCAACCTGGAAAGGCAAATCAGCGCTACAGAGAAGTCTCGCTTCCCATCGGTCAAAAGGGCCATGCTGAAAAAAGTGTCAAAACCAGAAATGCAGGACAGGCCATGGAGAAATGGGAGCCTTGCTACACTGATGGGCGGGATGTAAATTGCCAAGAGCCACTCTGGAGAAGTGTCCGGTGAGTCCTGAAACATCTGAAAAACACAGCTTAGAGAGCATAGGGCACTTCCACTCATGGGGGTATAAATTGGGAAAATGAAAAATCAGCAAGACACAAGCACCCCAAAGTTTAGGGCTGCTCTGTTGACCAGGACCTCCACTTCATTCCACCTTAAATATCCCAGGAAAGAGAAAAATGGATAAAGAAGTTGTGGTCCTTATGTACAATGGAATATCACTCAGCCAGGAAATCAATGTCGTAAGGTTAGTAGCAGCATGATGAGTGGATTTAGGTACGACGATTCTAAGTGAAATAAGTCACACAGAAAAGGACACTTCTCATAAGGTATCACTGATAGAGGGAATGTAAAAACCGTTACACTTGAACTGAATTACAAAACAGAACAGAGTCACACATGCAGAAAACACACTATGGCTGCTTAACGGGAAAGGTGAGGTGGGGTGATACATAAAACAAGGGTATCAAATTAGCTCAGATACCGTTCCATAAACCCAATATGTAATAGACAAGACCTACTCCTTGCTCAGAGAACTGGACTCAACACGCCCTATTCACCGCACAAGAATATATCTGACTAATAATAATCGTAAAACCTATGTATTGATATCTCTCTGTTAGTGTGTCAAGTGGGTGTAAAGCGGCATAAACACAGCAGTGAAAAGCAGCTAAACCCCATTATAAAAATAAATTACTTTGAAACACCCATGAAACAAAGACAGTGAAAGAGAGAGAAATTCTTACATAATGCGTTCAGGAGCTGTGATGCAACCTGGATTGACCATATCTAGACGCACACCCGGATGAGACATAAGGGTGGACACTCTTGAGGCTGAGAGGTTTGGTGAGGTTGGGTGAGCAAACGCAGACCCTTTAAAGTAATACTGCGTGGTACCCATCGCATGGGTCCCAAATCTCCAGGTTCAAGGGCATCTTCCTACATCAAAAACATGCATGAGAAACCCAGAAGATGGTACACCGTGTGATGGGGAAAGGTTTCTAAAACGCACCTCATTTCTCATCTCCTTGTGCCTGGGTTCGCCATTCCAGCCGCTTTACTAGCAAGCTCCCTACTTGGAGCATCAGCACCTTTAACCTCCTGTTCCGTACAGGTTGCAATTTGTCCTGAGGATAAACGGGAAGACGTGGAACGAACGAGAGACTAGCTCTTGGTGTTGGGACAGGCACAGGTCACTCTATTTTCGCATCAGAAAGAAGAATTAACCACAGGCTCAGCCTGACCCCCGGAACCAGAACAGGGCCTGAAGCCATTCTGCGATTTTGCGGCCAGCTCCCATAAAAACGAGTTGTAAAATGGAGGTTCAGGGCACTGCAATTCACAAACCTGCAGAGTTATAAATGATAACTCTCGTCCACAAACATATTGAGGGAAGGCAAATAAGAGGATTTGAAATCAAGGCAGAATTGCAGGAAACAGATTTCAGGAGGTAGATACGAATCGCCTTTAAAGCACATGAAAAGCGGCAAAACGTTGACAATGATGCCCTTGGCCAAAAAGGGCGTATGCGTTTTTTCCTGAATATATTCAGGAAAAAACGCATACGCCCTTTTTGGCCAACCAAGCAACCTGGAAAGGCAAATCAGCGCTACAAAGAAGTCTCGCTTCCCATCGGTCAAAAGGGCCATGCTGAAAAAAGTGTCAAAACCAGAAATGCAGGACAGGCCATGGAGAAATGGGAGCCTTGCTACACTGATGGGCGGGATGTAAATTGCCAAGAGCCACTCTGGAGAAGTGTCCGGTGAGTCCTGAAACATCTGAAAAACACAGCTTAGAGAGCATAGGGCACTTCCACTCATGGGGGTATAAATTGGGAAAATTAAAAATCAGCAAGACACAAGCACCCCAAAGTTTAGGGCTGCTCTGTTGACCAGGACCTCCACTTCATTCCACCTTAAATATCCCAGGAAAGAGAAAAATGGAGAAAGAAGTTGTGGTCCTTATGTACAATGGAATATCACTCAGCCAGGAAATCAATGTCGTAAGGTTAGTAGCAGCATGATGAGTGGATTTAGGTATGACGATTCTAAGTGAAATAAGTCACACAGAAAAGGACACTACTCATAAGGTATCACTGATAGAGGGAATGTAAAAACCGTTACACTTGAACTGAATTACAAAACAGAACAGAGTCACACATGCAGAAAACACACTATGGCTGCTTAACGGGAAAGGTGAGGTGGGGTGATACATAAAACAAGGGTATCAAATTAGCTCAGATACCGTTCCATAAACCCAATATGTAATAGACAAGACCTACTCCTTGCTCAGAGAACTGGACTCAACACGCCCTATTCACCGCACAACAATATATCTGACTAATAATAATCGTAAAACCTATGTATTGATATCTCTCTGTTAGTGTGTCAAGTGGGTGTAAAGCGGCATAAACACAGCAGTGAAAAGCAGCTAAACCCCATTATAAAAATAAATTACTTTGAAACACCCATGAAACAAAGACAGTGAAAGAGAGAGAAATTCTTACACAATGCGTTCAGGGGCTGTGATGCAACCTGGATTGACCATATCTAGACGCACAGCTGGATGAGACATAAGGGTGGACACTCTTGGGGCTGAGAGGTTTGGTGAGGTTGGGTGAGCAAACGCAGACCCTTTAAAGGAATACTGCGTGGTACCCATCGCATGGGTCCCAAATCTCCAGGTTCAAGGGCATCTTCCTACATCAAAAACATGCATGAGAAACCCAGAAGATGGTACACCGTGTGATGGGGAAAGGTTTCTAAAACGCACCTCATTTCTCATCTCCTTGTGCCCGGGTTCGCCATTCCAGCCGCTTTACTAGCAAGCTCCCTACTTGGAGCATCAGCACCTTTAACCTCCTGTTCCGTACAGGTTGCAATTTGTCCTGAGGATAAACGGGAAGACGTGGAACCAACGAGAGACTAGCTCTTGGTGTTGGGACAGGCACAGGTCACTCTATTTTCCCATCAGAAAGAAGAATCAACCACAGGCTCAGCCTGACCCCCGGAACCAGAACAGGGCCTGAAGCCATTCTGCGATTTTGCGGCCAGCTCCCATAAAAACGAGTTGTAAAATGGAGGTTCAGGGCACTGCAATTCACAAACCTGCAGAGTTATAAATGAGAACTCTCGTCCACAAATATATTGAGGGAAGGCAAAGAAGAGGATTTGAAATCAAGGCAGAATTGCAGGAAACAGATTTCAGGAGGTAGATACGAATCGCCTTTAAAGCACATGAAAAGCGGCAAAACGTTGACAATGATGCCCTTGGCCATAAAGGGCGTATGCGTTTTTTCCTGAGTATATTCAGGAAAAAACGCATACGCCCTTTTTGGCCAACCAAGCAACCTGGAAAGGCAAATCAGCGCTACAAAGAAGTCTCGCTTCCCATCGGTCAAAAGGGCCATGCTGAAAAAAGTGTCAAAACCAGAAATGCAGGACAGGCCATGGAGAAATGGGAGCCTTGCTACACTGATGGGCGGGATGTAAATTGCCAAGAGCCACTCTGGAGAAGTGTCCGGTGAGTCCTGAAACATCTGAAAAACACAGCTTAGAGAGCATAGGGCACTTCCACTCATTGGGGTATAAATTGGGAAAATTAAAAATCAGCAAGACACAAGCACCCCAAAGTTTAGGGCTGCTCTGTTGACCAGGACCTCCACTTCATTCCACCTTAAATATCCCAGGAAAGAGAAAAATGGATAAAGAAGTTGTGGTCCTTATGTACAATGGAATATCACTCAGCCAGGAAATCAATGTCGTAAGGTTAGTAGCAGCATGATGAGTGGATTTAGGTACGACGATTCTAAGTGAAATAAGTCACACAGAAAAGGACACTTCTCATAAGGTATCACTGATAGAGGGAATGTAAAAACCGTTACACTTGAACTGAATTACAAAACAGAACAGAGTCACACATGCAGAAAACACACTATGGCTGCTTAACGGGAAAGGTGAGGTGGGGTGATACATAAAACAAGGGTATCAAATTAGCTCAGATACCGTTCCATAAACCCAATATGTAATAGACAAGACCTACTCCTTGCTCAGAGAACTGGACTCAACACGCCCTATTCAACGCACAAGAATATATCTGATTAAAAATAATCGTAAAACCTATGTATTGATATCTCTCTGTTAGTGTGTCAAGTGGGTGTAAAGCGGCATAAACACAGCAGTGAAAAGCAGCTAAACCCCATTATAAAAATAAATTACTTTGAAACACCCATGAAACAAAGACAGTGAAAGAGAGAGAAATTCTTACACAATGTGTTCAGGGGCTGTGATGCAACCTGGATAGACCATATCTAGACGCACAGCTGGATGAGACATAAGGGTGGACACTCTTGGGGCTGAGAGGTTTGGTGAGGTTGGGTGAGCAAACGCAGACCCTTTAAAGGAATACTGCGTGGTACCCATCGCATGGGTCCCAAATCTCCAGGTTCAAGGGCATCTTCCTACATCAAAAACATGCATGAGAAACCCAGAATATGGTACACCGTGTGATGGGGAAAGGTTTCTAAAACGCACCTCATTTCTCATCTCCTTGTGCCCGGGTTCGCCATTCCAGCCGCTTTACTAGCAAGCTCCCTACTTGGAGCATCAGCACCTTTAACCTCCTGTTCCGTACAGGTTGCAATTTGTCCTGAGGATAAACGGGAAGACGTGGAACCAACGAGAGACTAGCTCTTGGTGTTGGGACAGGCACAGGTCACTCTATTTTCCCATCAGAAAGAAGAATTAACCACAGGCTCAGCCTGACCCCCGGAACCAGAACAGGGCCTGAAGCCATTCTGCGATTTTGCGGCCAGCTCCAATAAAAACGAGTTGTAAAATGGAGGTTCAGGGCACTGCAATTCACAAACCTGCAGAGTTATAAATGAGAACTCTCGTCCACAAATATATTGAGGGAAGGCAAAGAAGAGGATTTGAAATCAAGGCAGAATTGCACGAAACAGATTTCAGGAGATAGATACGAATCGCCTTTAAAGCACATGAAAAGCGGCAAAACGTTGACAATGATGCCCTTGGCCAAAAAGGGCGTATGCGTTTTTTCCTGAATATATTCAGGAAAAAACGCATACGCCCTTTTTGGCCAACCAAGCAACCTGGAAAGGCAAATCAGCGCTACAAAGAAGTCTCGCTTCCCATCGGTCAAAAGGGCCATGCTGAAAAAAGTGTCAAAACCAGAAATGCAGGACAGGCCATGGAGAAATGGGAGCCTTGCTACACTGATGGGCGGGATGTAAATTGCCAAGAGCCACTCTGGAGAAGTGTCCGGTGAGTCCTGAAACATCTGAAAAACACAGCTTAGAGAGCATAGGGCACTTCCACTCATGGGGGTATAAATTGGGAAAATTAAAAATCAGCAAGACACAAGCACCCCAAAGTTTAGGGCTGCTCTGTTGACCAGGACCTCCACTTCATTCCACCTTAAATATCCCAGGAAAGAGAAAAATGGAGAAAGAAGTTGTGGTCCTTATGTACAATGGAATATCACTCAGCCAGGAAATCAATGTCGTAAGGTTAGTAGCAGCATGATGAGTGGATTTAGGTACGACGATTCTAAGTGAAATAAGTCACACAGAAAAGGACACTTCTCATAAGGTATCACTGATAGAGGGAATGTAAAAACCGTTACACTTGAACTGAATTACAAAACAGAACAGAGTCACACATGCAGAAAACACACTATGGCTGCTTAACGGGAAAGGTGAGGTGGGGTGATACATAAAACAAGGGTATCAAATTAGCTCAGATACCGTTCCATAAACCCAATATGTAATAGACAAGACCTACTCCTTGCTCAGAGAACTGGACTCAACACGCCCTATTCACCGCACAAGAATATATCTGACTAATAATAATCGTAAAACCTATGTATTGATATCTCTCTGTTAGTGTGTCAAGTGGGTGTAAAGCGGCATAAACACAGCAGTGAAAAGCAGCTAAACCCCATTATAAAAATAAATTACTTTGAAACACCCATGAAACAAAGACAGTGAAAGAGAGAGAAATTCTTACATAATGCGTTCAGGAGCTGTGATGCAACCTGGATTGACCATATCTAGACGCACACCCGGATGAGACATAAGGGTGGACACTCTTGAGGCTGAGAGGTTTGGTGAGGTTGGGTGAGCAAACGCAGACCCTTTAAAGTAATACTGCGTGGTACCCATCGCATGGGTCCCAAATCTCCAGGTTCAAGGGCATCTTCCTACATCAAAAACATGCATGAGAAACCCAGAAGATGGTACACCGTGTGATGGGGAAAGGTTTCTAAAACGCACCTCATTTCTCATCTCCTTGTGCCCGGGTTCGCCATTCCAGCCGCTTTACTAGCAAGCTCCCTACTTGGAGCATCAGCACCTTTAACCTCCTGTTCCGTAGAGGTTGCAATTTGTCCTGAGGATAAACGGGAAGACGTGGAACCAACGAGAGACTAGCTCTTGGTGTTGGGACAGGCACAGGTCACTCTATTTTCGCATCAGAAAGAAGAATTAACCACAGGCTCAGCCTGACCCCCGGAACCAGAACAGGGCCTGAAGCCATTCTGCGATTTTGCGGCCAGCTCCTATAAAAACGAGTTGTAAAATGGAGGTTCAGGGCACTGCAATTCACAAACCTGCAGAGTTATAAATGATAACTCTCGTCCACAAACATATTGAGGGAAGGCAAATAAGAGGATTTGAAATCAAGGCAGAATTGCAGGAAACAGATTTCAGGAGGTAGATACGAATCGCCTTTAAAGCACATGAAAAGCGGCAAAACGTTGACAATGATGCCCTTGGCCAAAAAGGGCGTATGCGTTTTTTCCTGAATATATTCAGGAAAAAACGCATACGCCCTTTTTGGCCAACCAAGCAACCTGGAAAGGCAAATCAGCGCTACAAAGAAGTCTCGCTTCCCATCGGTCAAAAGGGCCATGCTGAAAAAAGTGTCAAAACCAGAAATGCAGGACAGGCCATGGAGAAATGGGAGCCTTGCTACACTGATGGGCGGGATGTAAATTGCCAAGAGCCACTCTGGAGAAGTGTCCGGTGAGTCCTGAAACATCTGAAAAACACAGCTTAGAGAGCATAGGGCACTTCCACTCATGGGGGTATAAATTGGGAAAATTAAAAATCAGCAAGACACAAGCACCCCAAAGTTTAGGGCTGCTCTGTTGACCAGGACCTCCACTTCATTCCACCTTAAATATCCCAGGAAAGAGAAAAATGGAGAAAGAAGTTGTGGTCCTTATGTACAATGGAATATCACTCAGCCAGGAAATCAATGTCGTAAGGTTAGTAGCAGCATGATGAGTGGATTTAGGTACGACGATTCTAAGTGAAATAAGTCACACAGAAAAGGACACTTCTCATAAGGTATCACTGATAGAGGGAATGTAAAAACCGTTACACTTGAACTGAATTACAAAACAGAACAGAGTCACACATGCAGAAAACACACTATGGCTGCTTAACGGGAAAGGTGAGGTGGGGTGATACATAAAACAAGGGTATCAAATTAGCTCAGATACCGTTCCATAAACCCAATATGTAATAGACAAGACCTACTCCTTGCTCAGAGAACTGGACTCAACACGCCCTATTCACCGCACAAGAATATATCTGACTAATAATAATCGTAAAACCTATGTATTGATATCTCTCTGTTAGTGTGTCAAGTGGGTGTAAAGCGGCATAAACACAGCAGTGAAAAGCAGCTAAACCCCATTATAAAAATAAATTACTTTGAAACACCCATGAAACAAAGACAGTGAAAGAGAGAGAAATTCTTACATAATGCGTTCAGGAGCTGTGATGCAACCTGGATTGACCATATCTAGACGCACACCCGGATGAGACATAAGGGTGGACACTCTTGAGGCTGAGAGGTTTGGTGAGGTTGGGTGAGCAAACGCAGACCCTTTAAAGTAATACTGCGTGGTACCCATCGCATGGGTCCCAAATCTCCAGGTTCAAGGGCATCTTCCTACATCAAAAACATGCATGAGAAACCCAGAAGATGGTACACCGTGTGATGGGGAAAGGTTTCTAAAACGCACCTCATTTCTCATCTCCTTGTGCCCGGGTTCGCCATTCCAGCCGCTTTACTAGCAAGCTCCCTACTTGGAGCATCAGCACCTTTAACCTCCTGTTCCGTAGAGGTTGCAATTTGTCCTGAGGATAAACGGGAAGACGTGGAACCAACGAGAGACTAGCTCTTGGTGTTGGGACAGGCACAGGTCACTCTATTTTCGCATCAGAAAGAAGAATTAACCACAGGCTCAGCCTGACCCCCGGAACCAGAACAGGGCCTGAAGCCATTCTGCGATTTTGCGGCCAGCTCCAATAAAAACGAGTTGTAAAATGGAGGTTCAGGGCACTGCAATTCACAAACCTGCAGAGTTATAAATGATAACTCTCGTCCACAAACATATTGAGGGAAGGCAAATAAGAGGATTTGAAATCAAGGCAGAATTGCAGGAAACAGATTTCAGGAGGTAGATACGAATCGCCTTTAAAGCACATGAAAAGCGGCAAAACGTTGACAATGATGCCCTTGGCCAAAAAGGGCGTATGCGTTTTTTCCTGAATATATTCAGGAAAAAACGCATACGCCCTTTTTGGCCAACCAAGCAACCTGGAAAGGCAAATCAGCGCTACAAAGAAGTCTCGCTTCCCATCGGTCAAAAGGGCCATGCTGAAAAAAGTGTCAAAACCAGAAATGCAGGACAGGCCATGGAGAAATGGGAGCCTTGCTACACTGATGGGCGGGATGTAAATTGCCAAGAGCCACTCTGGAGAAGTGTCCGGTGAGTCCTGAAACATCTGAAAAACACAGCTTAGAGAGCATAGGGCACTTCCACTCATGGGGGTATAAATTGGGAAAATTAAAAATCAGCAAGACACAAGCACCCCAAAGTTTAGGGCTGCTCTGTTGACCAGGACCTCCACTTCATTCCACCTTAAATATCCCAGGAAAGAGAAAAATGGATAAAGAAGTTGTGGTCCTTATGTACAATGGAATATCACTCAGCCAGGAAATCAATGTCGTAAGGTTAGTAGCAGCATGATGAGTGGATTTAGGTATGACGATTCTAAGTGAAATAAGTCACACAGAAAAGGACACTACTCATAAGGTATCACTGATAGAGGGAATGTAAAAACCGTTACACTTGAACTGAATTACAAAACAGAACAGAGTCACACATGCAGAAAACACACTATGGCTGCTTAACGGGAAAGGTGAGGTGGGGTGATACATAAAACAAGGGTATCAAATTAGCTCAGATACCGTTCCATAAACCCAATATGTAATAGACAAGACCTACTCCTTGCTCAGAGAACTGGACTCAACACGCCCTATTCACCGCACAACAATATATCTGACTAATAATAATCGTAAAACCTATGTATTGATATCTCTCTGTTAGTGTGTCAAGTGGGTGTAAAGCGGCATAAACACAGCAGTGAAAAGCAGCTAAACCCCATTATAAAAATAAATTACTTTGAAACACCCATGAAACAAAGACAGTGAAAGAGAGAGAAATTCTTACACAATGCGTTCAGGGGCTGTGATGCAACCTGGATTGACCATATCTAGACGCACAGCTGGATGAGACATAAGGGTGGACACTCTTGGGGCTGAGAGGTTTGGTGAGGTTGGGTGAGCAAACGCAGACCCTTTAAAGGAATACTGCGTGGTACCCATCGCATGGGTCCCAAATCTCCAGGTTCAAGGGCATCTTCCTACATCAAAAACATGCATGAGAAACCCAGAAGATGGTACACCGTGTGATGGGGAAAGGTTTCTAAAACGCACCTCATTTCTCATCTCCTTGTGCCCGGGTTCGCCATTCCAGCCGCTTTACTAGCAAGCTCCCTACTTGGAGCATCAGCACCTTTAACCTCCTGTTCCATACAGGTTGCAATTTTTCCTGAGGATAAACGGGAAGACATGGAACCAACGAGAGACTAGCTCTTGGTGTTGGGACAGGCACAGGTCACTCTATTTTCCCATCAGAAAGAAGAATCAACCACAGGCTCAGCCTGACCCCCGGAACCAGAACAGGGCCTGAAGCCATTCTGCGATTTTGCGGCCAGCTCCCATAAAAACGAGTTGTAAAATGGAGGTTCAGGGCACTGCAATTCACAAACCTGCAGAGTTATAAATGAGAACTCTCGTCCACAAATATATTGAGGGAAGGCAAAGAAGAGGATTTGAAATCAAGGCAGAATTGCAGGAAACAGATTTCAGGAGGTAGATACGAATCGCCTTTAAAGCACATGAAAAGCGGCAAAACGTTGACAATGATGCCCTTGGCCAAAAAGGGCGTATGCGTTTTTTCCTGAGTATATTCAGGAAAAAACGCATACGCCCTTTTTGGCCAACCAAGCAACCTGGAAAGGCAAATCAGCGCTACAAAGAAGTCTCGCTTCCCATCGGTCAAAAGGGCCATGCTGAAAAAAGTGTCAAAACCAGAAATGCAGGACAGGCCATGGAGAAATGGGAGCCTTGCTACACTGATGGGCGGGATGTAAATTGCCAAGAGCCACTCTGGAGAAGTGTCCGGTGAGTCCTGAAACATCTGAAAAACACAGCTTAGAGAGCATAGGGCACTTCCACTCATTGGGGTATAAATTGGGAAAATTAAAAATCAGCAAGACACAAGCACCCCAAAGTTTAGGGCTGCTCTGTTGACCAGGACCTCCACTTCATTCCACCTTAAATATCCCAGGAAAGAGAAAAATGGATAAAGAAGTTGTGGTCCTTATGTACAATGGAATATCACTCAGCCAGGAAATCAATGTCGTAAGGTTAGTAGCAGCATGATGAGTGGATTTAGGTACGACGATTCTAAGTGAAATAAGTCACACAGAAAAGGACACTTCTCATAAGGTATCACTGATAGAGGGAATGTAAAAACCGTTACACTTGAACTGAATTACAAAACAGAACAGAGTCACACATGCAGAAAACACACTATGGCTGCTTAACGGGAAAGGTGAGGTGGGGTGATACATAAAACAAGGGTATCAAATTAGCTCAGATACCATTCCATAAACCCAATATGTAATAGACAAGACCTACTCCTTGCTCAGAGAACTGGACTCAACACGCCCTATTCAACGCACAAGAATATATCTGATTAAAAATAATCGTAAAACCTATGTATTGATATCTCTCTGTTAGTGTGTCAAGTGGGTGTAAAGCGGCATAAACACAGCAGTGAAAAGCAGCTAAACCCCATTATAAAAATAAATTACTTTGAAACACCCATGAAACAAAGACAGTGAAAGAGAGAGAAATTCTTACACAATGTGTTCAGGGGCTGTGATGCAACCTGGATAGACCATATCTAGACGCACAGCTGGATGAGACATAAGGGTGGACACTCTTGGGGCTGAGAGGTTTGGTGAGGTTGGGTGAGCAAACGCAGACCCTTTAAAGGAATACTGCGTGGTACCCATCGCATGGGTCCCAAATCTCCAGGTTCAAGGGCATCTTCCTACATCAAAAACATGCATGAGAAACCCAGAATATGGTACATCGTGTGATGGGGAAAGGTTTCTAAAACACACCTCATTTCTCATCTCCTTGTGCCCGGGTTCGCCATTCCAGCCGCTTTACTAGCAAGCTCCCTACTTGGAGCATCAGCACCTTTAACCTCCTGTTCCGTACAGGTTGCAATTTGTCCTGAGGATAAACGGGAAGACGTGGAACCAACGAGAGACTAGCTCTTGGTGTTGGGACAGGCACAGGTCACTCTATTTTCCCATCAGAAAGAAGAATTAACCACAGGCTCAGCCTGACCCCCGGAACCAGAACAGGGCCTGAAGCCATTCTGCGATTTTGCGGCCAGCTCCCATAAAAACGAGTTGTAAAATGGAGGTTCAGGGCACTGCAATTCACAAACCTGCAGAGTTATAAATGAGAACTCTCGTCCACAAATATATTGAGGGAAGGCAAAGAAGAGGATTTGAAATCAAGGCAGAATTGCACGAAACAGATTTCAGGAGGTAGATACGAATCGCCTTTAAAGCACATGAAAAGCGGCAAAACGTTGACAATGATGCCCTTGGCCAAAAAGGGCGTATGCATTTTTTCCTGAATATATTCAGGAAAAAACGCATACGCCCTTTTTGGCCAACCAAGCAACCTGGAAAGGCAAATCAGCGCTACAAAGAAGTCTCGCTTCCCATCGGTCAAAAGGGCCATGCTGAAAAAAGTGTCAAAACCAGAAATGCAGGACAGGCCATGGAGAAATGGGAGCCTTGCTACACTGATGGGCGGGATGTAAATTGCCAAGAGCCACTCTGGAGAAGTGTCCGGTGAGTCCTGAAACATCTGAAAAACACAGCTTAGAGAGCATAGGGCACTTCCACTCATGGGGGTATAAATTGGGAAAATTAAAAATCAGCAAGACACAAGCACCCCAAAGTTTAGGGCTGCTCTGTTGACCAGGACCTCCACTTCATTCCACCTTAAATATCCCAGGAAAGAGAAAAATGGATAAAGAAGTTGTGGTCCTTATGTACAATGGAATATCACTCAGCCAGGAAATCAATGTCGTAAGGTTAGTAGCAGCATGATGAGTGGATTTAGGTACGACGATTCTAAGTGAAATAAGTCACACAGAAAAGGACACTTCTCATAAGGTATCACTGATAGAGGGAATGTAAAAACCGTTACACTTGAACTGAATTACAAAACAGAACAGAGTCACACATGCAGAAAACACACTATGGCTGCTTAACGGGAAAGGTGAGGTGGGGTGATACATAAAACAAGGGTATCAAATTAGCTCAGATACCGTTCCATAAACCCAATATGTAATAGACAAGACCTACTCCTTGCTCAGAGAACTGGACTCAACACGCCCTATTCACCGCACAAGAATATATCTGACTAATAATAATCGTAAAACCTATGTATTGATATCTCTCTGTTAGTGTGTCAAGTGGGTGTAAAGCGGCATAAACACAGCAGTGAAAAGCAGCTAAACCCCATTATAAAAATAAATTACTTTGAAACACCCATGAAACAAAGACAGTGAAAGAGAGAGAAATTCTTACATAATGCGTTCAGGAGCTGTGATGCAACCTGGATTGACCATATCTAGACGCACACCCGGATGAGACATAAGGGTGGACACTCTTGAGGCTGAGAGGTTTGGTGAGGTTGGGTGAGCAAACGCAGACCCTTTAAAGTAATACTGCGTGGTACCCATCGCATGGGTCCCAAATCTCCAGGTTCAAGGGCATCTTCCTACATCAAAAACATGCATGAGAAACCCAGAAGATGGTACACCGTGTGATGGGGAAAGGTTTCTAAAACGCACCTCATTTCTCATCTCCTTGTGCCCGGGTTCGCCATTCCAGCCGCTTTACTAGCAAGCTCCCTACTTGGAGCATCAGCACCTTTAACCTCCTGTTCCGTAGAGGTTGCAATTTGTCCTGAGGATAAACGGGAAGACGTGGAACCAACGAGAGACTAGCTCTTGGTGTTGGGACAGGCACAGGTCACTCTATTTTCGCATCAGAAAGAAGAATTAACCACAGGCTCAGCCTGACCCCCGGAACCAGAACAGGGCCTGAAGCCATTCTGCGATTTTGCGGCCAGCTCCCATAAAAACGAGTTGTAAAATGGAGGTTCAGGGCACTGCAATTCACAAACCTGCAGAGTTATAAATGATAACTCTCGTCCACAAACATATTGAGGGAAGGCAAAGAAGAGGATTTGAAATCAAGGCAGAATTGCAGGAAACAGATTTCAGGAGGTAGATACGAATCGCCTTTAAAGCACATGAAAAGCGGCAAAACGTTGACAATGATGCCCTTGGCCAAAAAGGGCGTATGCGTTTTTTCCTGAATATATTCAGGAAAAAACGCATACGCCCTTTTTGGCCAACCAAGCAACCTGGAAAGGCAAATCAGCGCTACAAAGAAGTCTCGCTTCCCATCGGTCAAAAGGGCCATGCTGAAAAAAGTGTCAAAACCAGAAATGCAGGACAGGCCATGGAGAAATGGGAGCCTTGCTACACTGATGGGCGGGATGTAAATTGCCAAGAGCCACTCTGGAGAAGTGTCCGGTGAGTCCTGAAACATCTGAAAAACACAGCTTAGAGAGCATAGGGCACTTCCACTCATGGGGGTATAAATTGGGAAAATTAAAAATCAGCAAGACACAAGCACCCCAAAGTTTAGGGCTGCTCTGTTGACCAGGACCTCCACTTCATTCCACCTTAAATATCCCAGGAAAGAGAAAAATGGATAAAGAAGTTGTGGTCCTTATGTACAATGGAATATCACTCAGCCAGGAAATCAATGTCGTAAGGTTAGTAGCAGCATGATGAGTGGATTTAGGTATGACGATTCTAAGTGAAATAAGTCACACAGAAAAGGACACTACTCATAAGGTATCACTGATAGAGGGAATGTAAAAACCGTTACACTTGAACTGAATTACAAAACAGAACAGAGTCACACATGCAGAAAACACACTATGGCTGCTTAACGGGAAAGGTGAGGTGGGGTGATACATAAAACAAGGGTATCAAATTAGCTCAGATACCGTTCCATAAACCCAATATGTAATAGACAAGACCTACTCCTTGCTCAGAGAACTGGACTCAACACGCCCTATTCACCGCACAACAATATATCTGACTAATAATAATCGTAAAACCTATGTATTGATATCTCTCTGTTAGTGTGTCAAGTGGGTGTAAAGCGGCATAAACACAGCAGTGAAAAGCAGCTAAACCCCATTATAAAAATAAATTACTTTGAAACACCCATGAAACAAAGACAGTGAAAGAGAGAGAAATTCTTACATAATGCGTTCAGGAGCTGTGATGAAACCTGGATTGACCATATCTAGACGCACACCCGGATGAGACATAAGGGTGGACACTCTTGAGGCTGAGAGGTTTGGTGAGGTTGGGTGAGCAAACGCAGACCCTTTAAAGTAATACTGCGTGGTACCCATCGCATGGGTCCCAAATCTCCAGGTTCAAGGGCATCTTCCTACATCAAAAACATGCATGAGAAACCCAGAAGATGGTACACCGTGTGATGGGGAAAGGTTTCTAAAACGCACCTCATTTCTCATCTCCTTGTGCCCGGGTTCGCCATTCCAGCCGCTTTACTAGCAAGCTCCCTACTTGGAGCATCAGCACCTTTAACCTCCTGTTCCGTACAGGTTGCAATTTGTCCTGAGGATAAACGGGAAGACGTGGAACCAACGAGAGACTAGCTCTTGGTGTTGGGACAGGCACAGGTCACTCTATTTTCGCATCAGAAAGAAGAATTAACCACAGGCTCAGCCTGACCCCCGGAACCAGAACAGGGCCTGAAGCCATTCTGCGATTTTGCGGCCAGCTCCCATAAAAACGAGTTGTAAAATGGAGGTTCAGGGCACTGCAATTCACAAACCTGCAGAGTTATAAATGATAACTCTCGTCCACAAACATATTGAGGGAAGGCAAATAAGAGGATTTGAAATCAAGGCAGAATTGCAGGAAACAGATTTCAGGAGGTAGATACGAATCGCCTTTAAAGCACATGAAAAGCGGCAAAACGTTGACAATGATGCCCTTGGCCAAAAAGGGCGTATGCGTTTTTTCCTGAATATATTCAGGAAAAAACGCATACGCCCTTTTTGGCCAACCAAGCAACCTGGAAAGGCAAATCAGCGCTACAAAGAAGTCTCGCTTCCCATCGGTCAAAAGGGCCATGCTGAAAAAAGTGTCAAAACCAGAAATGCAGGACAGGCCATGGAGAAATGGGAGCCTTGCTACACTGATGGGCGGGATGTAAATTGCCAAGAGCCACTCTGGAGAAGTGTCCGGTGAGTCCTGAAACATCTGAAAAACACAGCTTAGAGAGCATAGGGCACTTCCACTCATGGGGGTATAAATTGGGAAAATTAAAAATCAGCAAGACACAAGCACCCCAAAGTTTAGGGCTGCTCTGTTGACCAGGACCTCCACTTCATTCCACCTTAAATATCCCAGGAAAGAGAAAAATGGATAAAGAAGTTGTGGTCCTTATGTACAATGGAATATCACTCAGCCAGGAAATCAATGTCGTAAGGTTAGTAGCAGCATGATGAGTGGATTTAGGTATGACGATTCTAAGTGAAATAAGTCACACAGAAAAGGACACTACTCATAAGGTATCACTGATAGAGGGAATGTAAAAACCGTTACACTTGAACTGAATTACAAAACAGAACAGAGTCACACATGCAGAAAACACACTATGGCTGCTTAACGGGAAAGGTGAGGTGGGGTGATACATAAAACAAGGGTATCAAATTAGCTCAGATACCGTTCCATAAACCCAATATGTAATAGACAAGACCTACTCCTTGCTCAGAGAACTGGACTCAACACGCCCTATTCACCGCACAACAATATATCTGACTAATAATAATCGTAAAACCTATGTATTGATATCTCTCTGTTAGTGTGTCAAGTGGGTGTAAAGCGGCATAAACACAGCAGTGAAAAGCAGCTAAACCCCATTATAAAAATAAATTACTTTGAAACACCCATGAAACAAAGACAGTGAAAGAGAGAGAAATTCTTACACAATGCGTTCAGGGGCTGTGATGCAACCTGGATTGACCATATCTAGACGCACAGCTGGATGAGACATAAGGGTGGACACTCTTGGGGCTGAGAGGTTTGGTGAGGTTGGGTGAGCAAACGCAGACCCTTTAAAGGAATACTGCGTGGTACCCATCGCATGGGTCCCAAATCTCCAGGTTCAAGGGCATCTTCCTACATCAAAAACATGCATGAGAAACCCAGAAGATGGTACACCGTGTGATGGGGAAAGGTTTCTAAAACGCACCTCATTTCTCATCTCCTTGTGCCCGGGTTCGCCATTCCAGCCGCTTTACTAGCAAGCTCCCTACTTGGAGCATCAGCACCTTTAACCTCCTGTTCCGTACAGGTTGCAATTTTTCCTGAGGATAAACGGGAAGACATGGAACCAACGAGAGACTAGCTCTTGGTGTTGGGACAGGCACAGGTCACTCTATTTTCCCATCAGAAAGAAGAATCAACCACAGGCTCAGCCTGACCCCCGGAACCAGAACAGGGCCTGAAGCCATTCTGCGATTTTGCGGCCAGCTCCCATAAAAACGAGTTGTAAAATGGAGGTTCAGGGCACTGCAATTCACAAACCTGCAGAGTTATAAATGAGAACTCTCGTCCACAAATATATTGAGGGAAGGCAAAGAAGAGGATTTGAAATCAAGGCAGAATTGCAGGAAACAGATTTCAGGAGGTAGATACGAATCGCCTTTAAAGCACATGAAAAGCGGCAAAACGTTGACAATGATGCCCTTGGCCATAAAGGGCGTATGCGTTTTTTCCTGAGTATATTCAGGAAAAAACGCATACGCCCTTTTTGGCCAACCAAGCAACCTGGAAAGGCAAATCAGCGCTACAAAGAAGTCTCGCTTCCCATCGGTCAAAAGGGCCATGCTGAAAAAAGTGTCAAAACCAGAAATGCAGGACAGGCCATGGAGAAATGGGAGCCTTGCTACACTGATGGGCGGGATGTAAATTGCCAAGAGCCACTCTGGAGAAGTGTCCGGTGAGTCCTGAAACATCTGAAAAACACAGCTTAGAGAGCATAGGGCATTTCCACTCATGGGGGTATAAATTGGGAAAAGTAAAAATCAGCAAGACACAAGCACCCCAAAGTTTAGGGCTGCTCTGTTGACCAGGACCTCCACTTCATTCCACCTTAAATATCCCAGGAAAGAGAAAAATGGATAAAGAAGTTGTGGTCCTTATGTACAATGGAATATCACTCAGCCAGGAAATCAATGTCGTAAGGTTAGTAGCAGCATGATGAGTGGATTTAGGTACGACGATTCTAAGTGAAATAAGTCACACAGAAAAGGACACTTCTCATAAGGTATCACTGATAGAGGGAATGTAAAAACCGTTACACTTGAACTGAATTACAAAACAGAACAGAGTCACACATGCAGAAAACACACTATGGCTGCTTAACGGGAAAGGTGAGGTGGGGTGATACATAAAACAAGGGTATCAAATTAGCTCAGATACCATTCCATAAACCCAATATGTAATAGACAAGACCTACTCCTTGCTCAGAGAACTGGACTCAACACGCCCTATTCAACGCACAAGAATATATCTGATTAAAAATAATCGTAAAACCTATGTATTGATATCTCTCTGTTAGTGTGTCAAGTGGGTGTAAAGCGGCATAAACACAGCAGTGAAAAGCAGCTAAACCCCATTATAAAAATAAATTACTTTGAAACACCCATGAAACAAAGACAGTGAAAGAGAGAGAAATTCTTACACAATGCGTTCAGGGGCTGTGATGCAACCTGGATTGACCATATCTAGACGCACAGCTGGATGAGACATAAGGGTGGACACTCTTGGGGCTGAGAGGTTTGGTGAGGTTGGGTGAGCAAACGCAGACCCTTTAAAGGAATACTGCGTGGTACCCATCGCATGGGTCCCAAATCTCCAGGTTCAAGGGCATCTTCCTACATCAAAAACATGCATGAGAAACCCAGAAGATGGTACACCGTGTGATGGGGAAAGGTTTCTAAAACACACCTCATTTCTCATCTCCTTGTGCCCGGGTTCGCCATTCCAGCCGCTTTACTAGCAAGCTCCCTACTTGGAGCATCAGCACCTTTAACCTCCTGTTCTGTACAGGTTGCAATTTGTCCTGAGGATAAACGGGAAGACGTGGAACGAACGAGAGACTAGCTCTTGGTGTTGGGACAGGCACAGGTCACTCTATTTTCCCATCAGAAAGAAGAATTAACCACAGGCTCAGCCTGACCCCCGGAACCAGAACAGGGCCTGAAGCCATTCTGCGATTTTGCGGCCAGCTCCCATAAAAACGAGTTGTAAAATGGAGGTTCAGGGCACTGCAATTCACAAACCTGCAGAGTTATAAATGAGAACTCTCGTCCACAAATATATTGAGGGAAGGCAAAGAAGAGGATTTGAAATCAAGGCAGAATTGCACGAAACAGATTTCAGGAGGTAGATACGAATCGCCTTTAAAGCACATGAAAAGCGGCAAAACGTTGACAATGATGCCCTTGGCCAAAAAGGGCGTATGCGTTTTTTCCTGAATATATTCAGGAAAAAACGCATACGCCCTTTTTGGCCAACCAAGCAACCTGGAAAGGCAAATCAGCGCTACAAAGAAGTCTCGCTTCCCATCGGTCAAAAGGGCCATGCTGAAAAAAGTGTCAAAACCAGAAATGCAGGACAGGCCATGGAGAAATGGGAGCCTTGCTACACTGATGGGCGGGATGTAAATTGCCAAGAGCCACTCTGGAGAAGTGTCCGGTGAGTCCTGAAACATCTGAAAAACACAGCTTAGAGAGCATAGGGCATTTCCACTCATGGGGGTATAAATTGGGAAAATTAAAAATCAGCAAGACACAAGCACCCCAAAGTTTAGGGCTGCTCTGTTGACCAGGACCTCCACTTCATTCCACCTTAAATATCCCAGGAAAGAGAAAAATGGATAAAGAAGTTGTGGTCCTTATGTACAATGGAATATCACTCAGCCAGGAAATCAATGTCGTAAGGTTAGTAGCAGCATGATGAGTGGATTTAGGTACGACGATTCTAAGTGAAATAAGTCACACAGAAAAGGACACTTCTCATAAGGTATCACTGATAGAGGGAATGTAAAAACCGTTACACTTGAACTGAATTACAAAACAGAACAGAGTCACACATGCAGAAAACACACTATGGCTGCTTAACGGGAAAGGTGAGGTGGGGTGATACATAAAACAAGGGTATCAAATTAGCTCAGATACCGTTCCATAAACCCAATATGTAATAGACAAGACCTACTCCTTGCTCAGAGAACTGGACTCAACACGCCCTATTCACCGCACAACAATATATCTGACTAATAATAATCGTAAAACCTATGTATTGATATCTCTCTGTTAGTGTGTCAAGTGGGTGTAAAGCGGCATAAACACAGCAGTGAAAAGCAGCTAAACCCCATTATAAAAATAAATTACTTTGAAACACCCATGAAACAAAGACAGTGAAAGAGAGAGAAATTCTTACACAATGCGTTCAGGAGCTGTGATGCAACCTGGATTGACCATATCTAGACGCACAGCTGGATGAGACATAAGGGTGGACACTCTTGGGGCTGAGAGGTTTGGTGAGGTTGGGTGAGCAAACACAGACCCTTTAAAGTAATACTGCGTGGTACCCATCACATGGGTCCCAAATCTCCAGGTTCAAGGGCATCTTCCTACATCAAAAACATGCATGAGAAACCCAGAAGATGGTACACCGTGTGATGGGGAAAGGTTTCTAAAACGCACCTCATTTCTCATCTCCTTGTGCCCGGGTTCGCCATTCCAGCCACTTTACTAGCAAGCTCCCTACTTGGGGCATCAGCACCTTTAACCTCCTGTTCCGTACAGGTTGCAATTTGTCCTGAGGATAAACGGGAAGACGTGGAACCAACGAGAGACTAGCTCTTGGTGTTGGGACAGGCACAGGTCACTCTATTTTCCCATCAGAAAGAAGAATTAACCACAGGCTCAGCCTGACACCCGGAACCAGAACAGGGCCTGAAGCCATTCTGCGATTTTGCGGCCAGCTCCCATAAAAACGAGTTGTAAAATGGAGGTTCAGGGCACTGCAATTCACAAACCTGCAGAGTTATAAAAGATAACTCTCGTCCACAAATATATTGAGGGAAGGCAAAGAAGAAGATTTGAAATCAAGGCAGAATTGCACGAAACAGATTTCAGGAGGTAGATACGAATCGCCTTTAAAGCACATGAAAAGCGGCAAAACGTTGACAATGATGCCCTTGGCCAAAAAGGGCGTATGCGTTTTTTCCTGAATATATTCAGGAAAAAACGCATACGCCCTTTTTGGCCAACCAAGCAACCTGGAAAGGCAAATCAGCGCTACAAAGAAGTCTCGCTTCCCATCGGTCAAAAGGGCCATGCTGAAAAAAGTGTCAAAACCAGAAATGCAGGACAGGCCATGGAGAAATGGGAGCCTTGCTACACTGATGGGCGGGATGTAAATTGCCAAGAGCCACTCTGGAGAAGTGTCCGGTGAGTCCTGAAACATCTGAAAAACACAGCTTAGAGAGCATAGGGCACTTCCACTCATGGGGGTATAAATTGGGAAAATTAAAAATCAGCAAGACACAAGCACCCCAAAGTTTAGGGCTGCTCTGTTGACCAGGACCTCCACTTCATTCCACCTTCAATATCCCAGGAAAGAGAAAAATGGATAAAGAAGTTGTGGTCCTTATGTACAATGGAATATCACTCAGCCAGGAAATCAATGTCGTAAGGTTAGTAGCAGCATGATGAGTGGATTTAGGTATGACGATTCTAAGTGAAATAAGTCACACAGAAAAGGACACTACTCATAAGGTATCACTGATAGAGGGAATGTAAAAACCGTTACACTTGAACTGAATTACAAAACAGAACAGAGTCACACATGCAGAAAACACACTATGGCTGCTTAACGGGAAAGGTGAGGTGGGGTGATACATAAAACAAGGGTATCAAATTAGCTCAGATACCGTTCCATAAACCCAATATGTAATAGACAAGACCTACTCCTTGCTCAGAGAACTGGACTCAACACGCCCTATTCACCGCACAACAATATATCTGACTAATAATAATCGTAAAACCTATGTATTGATATCTCTCTGTTAGTGTGTCAAGTGGGTGTAAAGCGGCATAAACACAGCAGTGAAAAGCAGCTAAACCCCATTATAAAAATAAATTACTTTGAAACCTCCATGAAACAAAGACAGTGAAAGAGAGAGAAATTCTTACACAATGCGTTCAGGAGCTGTGATGCAACCTGGATTGACCATATCTAGACGCACAGCTGGATGAGACATAAGGGTGGACACTCTTGGGGCTGAGAGGTTTGGTGAGGTTGGGTGAGCAAACGCAGACCCTTTAAAGGAATACTGCGTGGTACCCATCGCATGGGTCCCAAATCTCCAGGTTCAAGGGCATCTTCCTACATCAAAAACATGCATGAGAAACCCAGAAGATTGTACACCGTGTGATGGGGAAAGGTTTCTAAAACGCACCTCATTTCTCATCTCCTTGTGCCCGGGTTCGCCATTCCAGCCGCTTTACTAGCAAGCTCCCTACTTGGAGCATCAGCACCTTTAACCTCCTGTTCCGTACAGGTTGCAATTTTTCCTGAGGATAAACGGGAAGACATGGAACCAACGAGAGACTAGCTCTTGGTGTTGGGACAGGCACAGGTCACTCTATTTTCCCATCAGAAAGAAGAATCAACTACAGGCTCAGCCTGACCCCCGGAACCAGAACAGGGCCTGAAGCCATTCTGCGATTTTGCGGCCAGCTCCCATAAAAACGAGTTGTAAAATGGAGGTTCAGGGCACTGCAATTCACAAACCTGCAGAGTTATAAATGAGAACTCTCGTCCACAAATATATTGAGGGAAGGCAAAGAAGAGGATTTGAAATCAAGGCAGAATTGCAGGAAACAGATTTCAGGAGGTAGATACGAATCGCCTTTAAAGCACATGAAAAGCGGCAAAACGTTGACAATGATGCCCTTGGCCATAAAGGGCGTATGCGTTTTTTCCTGAGTATATTCAGGAAAAAACGCATACGCCCTTTTTGGCCAACCAAGCAACCTGGAAAGGCAAATCAGCGCTACAAAGAAGTCTCGCTTCCCATCGGTCAAAAGGGCCATGCTGAAAAAAGTGTCAAAACCAGAAATGCAGGACAGGCCATGGAGAAATGGGAGCCTTGCTACACTGATGGGCGGGATGTAAATTGCCAAGAGCCACTCTGGAGAAGTGTCCGGTGAGTCCTGAAACATCTGAAAAACACAGCTTAGAGAGCATAGGGCACTTCCACTCATGGGGGTATAAATTGGGAAAATTAAAAATCAGCAAGACACAAGCACCCCAAAGTTTAGGGCTGCTCTGTTGACCAGGACCTCCACTTCATTCCACCTTAAATATCCCAGGAAAGAGAAAAATGGATAAAGAAGTTGTGGTCCTTATGTACAATGGAATATCACTCAGCCAGGAAATCAATGTCGTAAGGTTAGTAGCAGCATGATGAGTGGATTTAGGTACGACGATTCTAAGTGAAATAAGTCACACAGAAAAGGACACTTCTCATAAGGTATCACTGATAGAGGGAATGTAAAAACCGTTACACTTGAACTGAATTACAAAACAGAACAGAGTCACACATGCAGAAAACACACTATGGCTGCTTAACGGGAAAGGTGAGGTGGGGTGATACATAAAACAAGGGTATCAAATTAGCTCAGATACCATTCCATAAACCCAATATGTAATAGACAAGACCTACTCCTTGCTCAGAGAACTGGACTCAACACGCCCTATTCAACGCACAAGAATATATCTGATTAAAAATAATCGTAAAACCTATGTATTGATATCTCTCTGTTAGTGTGTCAAGTGGGTGTAAAGCGGCATAAACACAGCAGTGAAAAGCAGCTAAACCCCATTATAAAAATAAATTACTTTGAAACACCCATGAAACAAAGACAGTGAAAGAGAGAGAAATTCTTACACAATGCGTTCAGGGGCTGTGATGCAACCTGGATTGACCATATCTAGACGCACAGCTGGATGAGACATAAGGGTGGACACTCTTGGGGCTGAGAGGTTTGGTGAGGTTGGGTGAGCAAACGCAGACCCTTTAAAGGAATACTGCGTGGTACCCATCGCATGGGTCCCAAATCTCCAGGTTCAAGGGCATCTTCCTACATCAAAAACATGCATGAGAAACCCAGAAGATGGTACACCGTGTGATGGGGAAAGGTTTCTAAAACACACCTCATTTCTCATCTCCTTGTGCCCGGGTTCGCCATTCCAGCCGCTTTACTAGCAAGCTCCCTACTTGGAGCATCAGCACCTTTAACCTCCTGTTCCGTACAGGTTGCAATTTGTCCTGAGGATAAACGGGAAGACGTGGAACGAACGAGAGACTAGCTCTTGGTGTTGGGACAGGCACAGGTCACTCTATTTTCCCATCAGAAAGAAGAATTAACCACAGGCTCAGCCTGACCCCCGGAACCAGAACAGGGCCTGAAGCCATTCTGCGATTTTGCGGCCAGCTCCCATAAAAACGAGTTGTAAAATGGAGGTTCAGGGCACTGCAATTCACAAACCTGCAGAGTTATAAATGAGAACTCTCGTCCACAAATATATTGAGGGAAGGCAAAGAAGAGGATTTGAAATCAAGGCAGAATTGCACGAAACAGATTTCAGGAGGTAGATACGAATCGCCTTTAAAGCACATGAAAAGCGGCAAAACGTTGACAATGATGCCCTTTGCCAAAAAGGGCGTATGCGTTTTTTCCTGAATATATTCAGGAAAAAACGCATACGCCCTTTTTGGCCAACCAAGCAACCTGGAAAGGCAAATCAGCGCTACAAAGAAGTCTCGCTTCCCATCGGTCAAAAGGGCCATGCTGAAAAAAGTGTCAAAACCAGAAATGCAGGACAGGCCATGGAGAAATGGGAGCCTTGCTACACTGATGGGCGGGATGTAAATTGCCAAGAGCCACTCTGGAGAAGTGTCCGGTGAGTCCTGAAACATCTGAAAAACACAGCTTAGAGAGCATAGGGCATTTCCACTCATGGGGGTATAAATTGGGAAAATTAAAAATCAGCAAGACACAAGCACCCCAAAGTTTAGGGCTGCTCTGTTGACCAGGACCTCCACTTCATTCCACCTTAAATATCCCAGGAAAGAGAAAAATGGATAAAGAAGTTGTGGTCCTTATGTACAATGGAATATCACTCAGCCAGGAAATCAATGTCGTAAGGTTAGTAGCAGCATGATGAGTGGATTTAGGTACGACGATTCTAAGTGAAATAAGTCACACAGAAAAGGACACTTCTCATAAGGTATCACTGATAGAGGGAATGTAAAAACCGTTACACTTGAACTGAATTACAAAACAGAACAGAGTCACACATGCAGAAAACACACTATGGCTGCTTAACGGGAAAGGTGAGGTGGGGTGATACATAAAACAAGGGTATCAAATTAGCTCAGATACCGTTCCATAAACCCAATATGTAATAGACAAGACCTACTCCTGGCTCAGAGAACTGGACTCAACACGCCCTATTCACCGCACAACAATATATCTGACTAATAATAATCGTAAAACCTATGTATTGATATCTCTCTGTTAGTGTGTCAAGTGGGTGTAAAGCGGCATAAACACAGCAGTGAAAAGCAGCTAAACCCCATTATAAAAATAAATTACTTTGAAACACCCATGAAACAAAGACAGTGAAAGAGAGAGAAATTCTTACACAATGCGTTCAGGAGCTGTGATGCAACCTGGATTGACCATATCTAGACGCACAGCTGGATGAGACATAAGGGTGGACACTCTTGGGGCTGAGAGGTTTGGTGAGGTTGGGTGAGCAAACGCAGACCCTTTAAAGTAATACTGCGTGGTACCCATCACATGGGTCCCAAATCTCCAGGTTCAAGGGCATCTTCCTACATCAAAAACATGCATGAGAAACCCAGAAGATGGTACACCGTGTGATGGGGAAAGGTTTCTAAAACGCACCTCATTTCTCATCTCCTTGTGCCCGGGTTCGCCATTCCAGCCACTTTACTAGCAAGCTCCCTACTTGGGGCATCAGCACCTTTAACCTCCTGTTCCGTACAGGTTGCAATTTGTCCTGAGGATAAACGGGAAGACGTGGAACCAACGAGAGACTAGCTCTTGGTGTTGGGACAGGCACAGGTCACTCTATTTTCCCATCAGAAAGAAGAATTAACCACAGGCTCAGCCTGACACCCGGAACCAGAACAGGGCCTGAAGCCATTCTGCGATTTTGCGGCCAGCTCCCATAAAAACGAGTTGTAAAATGGAGGTTCAGGGCACTGCAATTCACAAACCTGCAGAGTTATAAAAGATAACTCTCGTCCACAAATATATTGAGGGAAGGCAAAGAAGAAGATTTGAAATCAAGGCAGAATTGCACGAAACAGATTTCAGGAGGTAGATACGAATCGCCTTTAAAGCACATGAAAAGCGGCAAAACGTTGACAATGATGCCCTTGGCCAAAAAGGGCGTATGCGTTTTTTCCTGAATATATTCAGGAAAAAACGCATACGCCCTTTTTGGCCAACCAAGCAACCTGGAAAGGCAAATCAGCGCTACAAAGAAGTCTCGCTTCCCATCGGTCAAAAGGGCCATGCTGAAAAAAGTGTCAAAACCAGAAATGCAGGACAGGCCATGGAGAAATGGGAGCCTTGCTACACTGATGGGCGGGATGTAAATTGCCAAGAGCCACTCTGGAGAAGTGTCCGGTGAGTCCTGAAACATCTGAAAAACACAGCTTAGAGAGCATAGGGCACTTCCACTCATGGGGGTATAAATTGGGAAAATTAAAAATCAGCAAGACACAAGCACCCCAAAGTTTAGGGCTGCTCTGTTGACCAGGACCTCCACTTCATTCCACCTTAAATATCCCAGGAAAGAGAAAAATGGATAAAGAAGTTGTGGTCCTTATGTACAATGGAATATCACTCAGCCAGGAAATCAATGTCGTAAGGTTAGTAGCAGCATGATGAGTGGATTTAGGTATGACGATTCTAAGTGAAATAAGTCACACAGAAAAGGACACTACTCATAAGGTATCACTGATAGAGGGAATGTAAAAACCGTTACACTTGAACTGAATTACAAAACAGAACAGAGTCACACATGCAGAAAACACACTATGGCTGCTTAACGGGAAAGGTGAGGTGGGGTGATACATAAAACAAGGGTATCAAATTAGCTCAGATACCGTTCCATAAACCCAATATGTAATAGACAAGACCTACTCCTTGCTCAGAGAACTGGACTCAACACGCCCTATTCACCGCACAACAATATATCTGACTAATAATAATCGTAAAACCTATGTATTGATATCTCTCTGTTAGTGTGTCAAGTGGGTGTAAAGCGGCATAAACACAGCAGTGAAAAGCAGCTAAACCCCATTATAAAAATAAATTACTTTGAAACCACCATGAAACAAAGACAGTGAAAGAGAGAGAAATTCTTACACAATGCGTTCAGGGGCTGTGATGCAACCTGGATTGACCATATCTAGACGCACAGCTGGATGAGACATAAGGGTGGACACTCTTGGGGCTGAGAGGTTTGGTGAGGTTGGGTGAGCAAACGCAGACCCTTTAAAGGAATACTGCGTGGTACCCATCGCATGGGTCCCAAATCTCCAGGTTCAAGGGCATCTTCCTACATCAAAAACATGCATGAGAAACCCAGAAGATGGTACACCGTGTGATGGGGAAAGGTTTCTAAAACGCACCTCATTTCTCATCTCCTTGTGCCCGGGTTCGCCATTCCAGCCGCTTTACTAGCAAGCTCCCTACTTGGAGCATCAGCACCTTTAACCTCCTGTTCCGTACAGGTTGCAATTTTTCCTGAGGATAAACGGGAAGACATGGAACCAACGAGAGACTAGCTCTTGGTGTTGGGACAGGCACAGGTCACTCTATTTTCCCATCAGAAAGAAGAATCAACTACAGGCTCAGCCTGACCCCCGGAACCAGAACAGGGCCTGAAGCCATTCTGCGATTTTGCGGCCAGCTCCCATAAAAACGAGTTGTAAAATGGAGGTTCAGGGCACTGCAATTCACAAACCTGCAGAGTTATAAATGAGAACTCTCGTCCACAAATATATTGAGGGAAGGCAAAGAAGAGGATTTGAAATCAAGGCAGAATTGCAGGAAACAGATTTCAGGAGGTAGATACGAATCGCCTTTAAAGCACATGAAAAGCGGCAAAACGTTGACAATGATGCCCTTGGCCATAAAGGGCGTATGCGTTTTTTCCTGAGTATATTCAGGAAAAAACGCATACGCCCTTTTTGGCCAACCAAGCAACCTGGAAAGGCAAATCAGCGCTACAAAGAAGTCTCGCTTCCCATCGGTCAAAAGGGCCATGCTGAAAAAAGTGTCAAAACCAGAAATGCAGGACAGGCCATGGAGAAATGGGAGCCTTGCTACACTGATGGGCGGGATGTAAATTGCCAAGAGCCACTCTGGAGAAGTGTCCGGTGAGTCCTGAAACATCTGAAAAACACAGCTTAGAGAGCATAGGGCACTTCCACTCATGGGGGTATAAATTGGGAAAAGTAAAAATCAGCAAGACACAAGCACCCCAAAGTTTAGGGCTGCTCTGTTGACCAGGACCTCCACTTCATTCCACCTTAAATATCCCAGGAAAGAGAAAAATGGATAAAGAAGTTGTGGTCCTTATGTACAATGGAATATCACTCAGCCAGGAAATCAATGTCGTAAGGTTAGTAGCAGCATGATGAGTGGATTTAGGTACGACGATTCTAAGTGAAATAAGTCACACAGAAAAGGACACTTCTCATAAGGTATCACTGATAGAGGGAATGTAAAAACCGTTACACTTGAACTGAATTACAAAACAGAACAGAGTCACACATGCAGAAAACACACTATGGCTGCTTAACGGGAAAGGTGAGGTGGGGTGATACATAAAACAAGGGTATCAAATTAGCTCAGATACCATTCCATAAACCCAATATGTAATAGACAAGACCTACTCCTTGCTCAGAGAACTGGACTCAACACGCCCTATTCAACGCACAAGAATATATCTGATTAAAAATAATCGTAAAACCTATGTATTGATATCTCTCTGTTAGTGTGTCAAGTGGGTGTAAAGCGGCATAAACACAGCAGTGAAAAGCAGCTAAACCCCATTATAAAAATAAATTACTTTGAAACACCCATGAAACAAAGACAGTGAAAGAGAGAGAAATTCTTACACAATGCGTTCAGGGGCTGTGATGCAACCTGGATTGACCATATCTAGACGCACAGCTGGATGAGACATAAGGGTGGACACTCTTGGGGCTGAGAGGTTTGGTGAGGTTGGGTGAGCAAACGCAGACCCTTTAAAGGAATACTGCGTGGTACCCATCGCATGGGTCCCAAATCTCCAGGTTCAAGGGCATCTTCCTACATCAAAAACATGCATGAGAAACCCAGAAGATGGTACACCGTGTGATGGGGAAAGGTTTCTAAAACACACCTCATTTCTCATCTCCTTGTGCCCGGGTTCGCCATTCCAGCCGCTTTACTAGCAAGCTCCCTACTTGGAGCATCAGCACCTTTAACCTCCTGTTCCGTACAGGTTGCAATTTGTCCTGAGGATAAACGGGAAGACGTGGAACCAACGAGAGACTAGCTCTTGGTGTTGGGACAGGCACAGGTCACTCTATTTTCCCATCAGAAAGAAGAATTAACCACAGGCTCAGCCTGACCCCCGGAACCAGAACAGGGTCTGAAGCCATTCTGCGATTTTGCGGCCAGCTCCCATAAAAACGAGTTGTAAAATGGAGGTTCAGGGCACTGCAATTCACAAACCTGCAGAGTTATAAATGAGAACTCTCGTCCACAAATATATTGAGGGAAGGCAAAGAAGAGGATTTGAAATCAAGGCAGAATTGCACGAAACAGATTTCAGGAGGTAGATACGAATCGCCTTTAAAGCACATGAAAAGCGGCAAAACGTTGACAATGATGCCCTTTGCCAAAAAGGGCGTATGCGTTTTTTCCTGAATATATTCAGGAAAAAACGCATACGCCCTTTTTGGCCAACCAAGCAACCTGGAAAGGCAAATCAGCGCTACAAAGAAGTCTCGCTTCCCATCGGTCAAAAGGGCCATGCTGAAAAAAGTGTCAAAACCAGAAATGCAGGACAGGCCATGGAGAAATGGGAGCCTTGCTACACTGATGGGCGGGATGTAAATTGCCAAGAGCCACTCTGGAGAAGTGTCCGGTGAGTCCTGAAACATCTGAAAAACACAGCTTAGAGAGCATAGGGCACTTCCACTCATGGGGGTATAAATTGGGAAAATTAAAAATCAGCAAGACACAAGCACCCCAAAGTTTAGGGCTGCTCTGTTGACCAGGACCTCCACTTCATTCCACCTTCAATATCCCAGGAAAGAGAAAAATGGATAAAGAAGTTGTGGTCCTTATGTACAATGGAATATCACTCAGCCAGGAAATCAATGTCGTAAGGTTAGTAGCAGCATGATGAGTGGATTTAGGTACGACGATTCTAAGTGAAATAAGTCACACAGAAAAGGACACTTCTCATAAGGTATCACTGATAGAGGGAATGTAAAAACCGTTACACTTGAACTGAATTACAAAACAGAACAGAGTCACACATGCAGAAAACACACTATGGCTGCTTAACGGGAAAGGTGAGGTGGGGTGATACATAAAACAAGGGTATCAAATTAGCTCAGATACCGTTCCATAAACCCAATATGTAATAGACAAGACCTACTCCTTGCTCAGAGAACTGGACTCAACACGCCCTATTCACCGCACAACAATATATCTGACTAATAATAATCGTAAAACCTATGTATTGATATCTCTCTGTTAGTGTGTCAAGTGGGTGTAAAGCGGCATAAACACAGCAGTGAAAAGCAGCTAAACCCCATTATAAAAATAAATTACTTTGAAACACCCATGAAACAAAGACAGTGAAAGAGAGAGAAATTCTTACACAATGCGTTCAGGAGCTGTGATGCAACCTGGATTGACCATATCTAGACGCACAGCTGGATGAGACATAAGGGTGGACACTCTTGGGGCTGAGAGGTTTGGTGAGGTTGGGTGAGCAAACGCAGACCCTTTAAAGTAATACTGCGTGGTACCCATCACATGGGTCCCAAATCTCCAGGTTCAAGGGCATCTTCCTACATCAAAAACATGCATGAGAAACCCAGAAGATGGTACACCGTGTGATGGGGAAAGGTTTCTAAAACGCACCTCATTTCTCATCTCCTTGTGCCCGGGTTCGCCATTCCAGCCGCTTTACTAGCAAGCTCCCTACTTGGGGCATCAGCACCTTTAACCTCCTGTTCCGTACAGGTTGCAATTTGTCCTGAGGATAAACGGGAAGACGTGGAACCAACGAGAGACTAGCTCTTGGTGTTGGGACAGGCACAGGTCACTCTATTTTCCCATCAGAAAGAAGAATTAACCACAGGCTCAGCCTGACACCCGGAACCAGAACAGGGCCTGAAGCCATTCTGCGATTTTGCAGCCAGCTCCCATAAAAACGAGTTGTAAAATGGAGGTTCAGGGCACTGCAATTCACAAACCTGCAGAGGTATAAATGATAACTCTCGTCCACAAATATATTGAGGGAAGGCAAAGAAGAAGATTTGAAATCAAGGCAGAATTGCACGAAACAGATTTCAGGAGGTAGATACGAATCGCCTTTAAAGCACATGAAAAGCGGCAAAACGTTGACAATGATGCCCTTGGCCGAAAAGGGCGTATGCGTTTTTTCCTGAATATATTCAGGAAAAAACGCATACGCCGTTTTTGGCCAACCAAGCAACCTGGAAAGGCAAATCAGCGCTACAAAGAAGTCTCGCTTCCCATCGGTCAAAAGGGCCATGCTGAAAAAAGTGTCAAAACCAGAAATGCAGGACAGGCCATGGAGAAATGGGAGCCTTGCTACACTGATGGGCGGGATGTAAATTGCCAAGAGCCACTCTGGAGAAGTGTCCGGTGAGTCCTGAAACATCTGAAAAACACAGCTTAGAGAGCATAGGGCACTTCCACTCATGGGGGTATAAATTGGGAAAATTAAAAATCAGCAAGACACAAGCACCCCAAAGTTTAGGGCTGCTCTGTTGACCAGGACCTCCACTTCATTCCACCTTCAATATCCCAGGAAAGAGAAAAATGGATAAAGAAGTTGTGGTCCTTATGTACAATGGAATATCACTCAGCCAGGAAATCAATGTCGTAAGGTTAGTAGCAGCATGATGAGTGGATTTAGGTACGACGATTCTAAGTGAAATAAGTCACACAGAAAAGGACACTTCTCATAAGGTATCACTGATAGAGGGAATGTAAAAACCGTTACACTTGAACTGAATTACAAAACAGAACAGAGTCACACATGCAGAAAACACACTATGGCTGCTTAACGGGAAAGGTGAGGTGGGGTGATACATAAAACAAGGGTATCAAATTAGCTCAGATACCGTTCCATAAACCCAATATGTAATAGACAAGACCTACTCCTTGCTCAGAGAACTGGACTCAACACGCCCTATTCACCGCACAACAATATATCTGACTAATAATAATCGTAAAACCTATGTATTGATATCTCTCTGTTAGTGTGTCAAGTGGGTGTAAAGCGGCATAAACACAGCAGTGAAAAGCAGCTAAACCCCATTATAAAAATAAATTACTTTGAAACACCCATGAAACAAAGACAGTGAAAGAGAGAGAAATTCTTACACAATGCGTTCAGGAGCTGTGATGCAACCTGGATTGACCATATCTAGACGCACAGCTGGATGAGACATAAGGGTGGACACTCTTGGGGCTGAGAGGTTTGGTGAGGTTGGGTGAGCAAACGCAGACCCTTTAAAGTAATACTGCGTGGTACCCATCACATGGGTCCCAAATCTCCAGGTTCAAGGGCATCTTCCTACATCAAAAACATGCATGAGAAACCCAGAAGATGGTACACCGTGTGATGGGGAAAGGTTTCTAAAACGCACCTCATTTCTCATCTCCTTGTGCCCGGGTTCGCCATTCCAGCCGCTTTACTAGCAAGCTCCCTACTTGGGGCATCAGCACCTTTAACCTCCTGTTCCGTACAGGTTGCAATTTGTCCTGAGGATAAACGGGAAGACGTGGAACCAACGAGAGACTAGCTCTTGGTGTTGGGACAGGCACAGGTCACTCTATTTTCCCATCAGAAAGAAGAATTAACCACAGGCTCAGCCTGACACCCGGAACCAGAACAGGGCCTGAAGCCATTCTGCGATTTTGCAGCCAGCTCCCATAAAAACGAGTTGTAAAATGGAGGTTCAGGGCACTGCAATTCACAAACCTGCAGAGTTATAAATGATAACTCTCGTCCACAAATATATTGAGGGAAGGCAAAGAAGAAGATTTGAAATCAAGGCAGAATTGCACGAAACAGATTTCAGGAGGTAGATACGAATCGCCTTTAAAGCACATGAAAAGCGGCAAAACGTTGACAATGATGCCCTTGGCCGAAAAGGGCGTATGCGTTTTTTCCTGAATATATTCAGGAAAAAACGCATACGCCCTTTTTGGCCAACCAAGCAACCTGGAAAGGCAAATCAGCGCTACAAAGAAGTCTCGCTTCCCATCGGTCAAAAGGGCCATGCTGAAAAAAGTGTCAAAACCAGAAATGCAGGACAGGCCATGGAGAAATGGGAGCCTTGCTACACTGATGGGCGGGATGTAAATTGCCAAGAGCCACTCTGGAGAAGTGTCCGGTGAGTCCTGAAACATCTGAAAAACACAGCTTAGAGAGCATAGGGCACTTCCACTCATGGGGGTATAAATTGGGAAAATTAAAAATCAGCAAGACACAAGCACCCCAAAGTTTAGGGCTGCTCTGTTGACCAGGACCTCCACTTCATTCCACCTTCAATATCCCAGGAAAGAGAAAAATGGATAAAGAAGTTGTGGTCCTTATGTACAATGGAATATCACTCAGCCAGGAAATCAATGTCGTAAGGTTAGTAGCAGCATGATGAGTGGATTTAGGTATGACGATTCTAAGTGAAATAAGTCACACAGAAAAGGACACTACTCATAAGGTATCACTGATAGAGGGAATGTAAAAACCGTTACACTTGAACTGAATTACAAAACAGAACAGAGTCACACATGCAGAAAACACACTATGGCTGCTTAACGGGAAAGGTGAGGTGGGGTGATACATAAAACAAGGGTATCAAATTAGCTCAGATACCGTTCCATAAACCCAATATGTAATAGACAAGACCTACTCCTTGCTCAGAGAACTGGACTCAACACGCCCTATTCACCGCACAACAATATATCTGACTAATAATAATCGTAAAACCTATGTATTGATATCTCTCTGTTAGTGTGTCAAGTGGGTGTAAAGCGGCATAAACACAGCAGTGAAAAGCAGCTAAACCCCATTATAAAAATAAATTACTTTGAAACACCCATGAAACAAAGACAGTGAAAGAGAGAGAAATTCTTACACAATGCGTTCAGGGGCTGTGATGCAACCTGGATTGACCATATCTAGACGCACAGCTGGATGAGACATAAGGGTGGACACTCTTGGGGCTGAGAGGTTTGGTGAGGTTGGGTGAGCAAACGCAGACCCTTTAAAGGAATACTGCGTGGTACCCATCGCATGGGTCCCAAATCTCCAGGTTCAAGGGCATCTTCCTACATCAAAAACATGCATGAGAAACCCAGAAGATGGTACACCGTGTGATGGGGAAAGGTTTCTAAAACGCACCTCATTTCTCATCTCCTTGTGCCCGGGTTCGCCATTCCAGCCGCTTTACTAGCAAGCTCCCTACTTGGAGCATCAGCACCTTTAACCTCCTGTTCCGTACAGGTTGCAATTTTTCCTGAGGATAAACGGGAAGACATGGAACCAACGAGAGACTAGCTCTTGGTTTTGGGACAGGCACAGGTCACTCTATTTTCCCATCAGAAAGAAGAATCAACTACAGGCTCAGCCTGCCCCCCGGAACCAGAACAGGGCCTGAAGCCATTCTGCGATTTTGCGGCCAGCTCCCATAAAAACGAGTTGTAAAATGGAGGTTCAGGGCACTGCGATTCACAAACCTGCAGAGTTATAAATGATAACTCCCGTCCACAAATATATTGAGGGAAGGCAAAGAAGAGGATTTGAAATCAAGGCAGAATTGCACGAAACAGATTTCAGGAGGTAGATACGAATCGCCTTTAAAGCACATGAAAAGCGGCAAAACGTTGACAATGATGCCCTTGGCCAAAAAGGGCGTATGCGTTTTTTCCTGAATATATTCAGGAAAAAACGCATACGCCCTTTTTGGCCAACCAAGCAACCTGGAAAGGCAAATCAGCGCTACAAAGAAGTCTCGCTTCCCATCGGTCAAAAGGGCCATGCTGAAAAAAGTGTCAAAACCAGAAATGCAGGACAGGCCATGGAGAAATGGGAGCCTTGCTACACTGATGGGCGGGATGTAAATTGCCAAGAGCCACTCTGGAGAAGTGTCCGGTGAGTCCTGAAACATCTGAAAAACACAGCTTAGAGAGCATAGGGCACTTTCACTCATGGGGGTATAAATTGGGAAAATTAAAAATCAGCAAGACACAAGCACCCCAAAGTTTAGCGCTGCTCTGTTGACCAGGACCTCCACTTCATTCCACCTTAAATATCCCAGGAAAGAGAAAAATGGATAAAGAAGTTGTGGTCCTTATGTACAATGGAATATCACTCAGCCAGGAAATCAATGTCGTAAGGTTAGTAGCAGCATGATGAGTGGATTTAGGTACGACGATTCTAAGTGAAATAAGTCACACAGAAAAGGACACTTCTCATAAGGTATCACTGATAGAGGGAATGTAAAAACCGTTACACTTGAACTGAATTACAAAACAGAACAGAGTCACACATGCAGAAAACACACTATGGCTGCTTAACGGGAAAGGTGAGGTGGGGTGATACATAAAACAAGGGTATCAAATTAGCTCAGATACCGTTCCATAAACCCAATATGTAATAGACAAGACCTACTCCTTGCTCAGAGAACTGGACTCAACACGCCCTATTCACCGCACAAGAATATATCTGACTAATAATAATCGTAAAACCTATGTATTGATATCTCTCTGTTAGTGTGTCAAGTGGGTGTAAAGCGGCATAAACACAGCAGTGAAAAGCAGCTAAACCCCATTATAAAAATAAATTACTTTGAAACACCCATGAAACAAAGACAGTGAAAGAGAGAGAAATTCTTACACAATGCGTTCAGGAGCTGTGATGCAACCTGGATTGACCATATCTAGACGCACAGCTGGATGAGACATAAGGGTGGACACTCTTGGGGCTGAGAGGTTTGGTGAGGTTGGGTGAGCAAACGCAGACCCTTTAAAGTAATACTGCGTGGTACCCATCACATGGGTCCCAAATCTCCAGGTTCAAGGGCATCTTCCTACATCAAAAACATGCATGAGAAACCCAGAAGATGGTACACCGTGTGATGGGGAAAGGTTTCTAAAACGCACCTCATTTCTCATCTCCTTGTGCCCGGGTTCGCCATTCCAGCCGCTTTACTAGCAAGCTCCCTACTTGGGGCATCAGCACCTTTAACCTCCTGTTCCGTACAGGTTGCAATTTGTCCTGAGGATAAACGGGAAGACGTGGAACCAACGAGAGACTAGCTCTTGGTGTTGGGACAGGCACAGGTCACTCTATTTTCCCATCAGAAAGAAGAATTAACCACAGGCTCAGCCTGACACCCGGAACCAGAACAGGGCCTGAAGCCATTCTGCGATTTTGCGGCCAGCTCCCATAAAAACGAGTTGTAAAATGGAGGTTCAGGGCACTGCAATTCACAAACCTGCAGAGTTATAAATGATAACTCTCGTCCACAAATATATTGAGGGAAGGCAAAGAAGAAGATTTGAAATCAAGGCAGAATTGCACGAAACAGATTTCAGGAGGTAGATACGAATCGCCTTTAAAGCACATGAAAAGCGGCAAAACGTTGACAATGATGCCCTTGGCCAAAAAGGGCGTATGCGTTTTTTCCTGAATATATTCAGGAAAAAACGCATACGCCCTTTTTGGCCAACCAAGCAACCTGGAAAGGCAAATCAGCGCTACAAAGAAGTCTCGCTTCCCATCGGTCAAAAGGGCCATGCTGAAAAAAGTGTCAAAACCAGAAATGCAGGACAGGCCATGGAGAAATGGGAGCCTTGCTACACTGATGGGCGGGATGTAAATTGCCAAGAGCCACTCTGGAGAAGTGTCCGGTGAGTCCTGAAACATCTGAAAAACACAGCTTAGAGAGCATAGGGCACTTCCACTCATGGGGGTATAAATTGGGAAAATTAAAAATCAGCAAGACACAAGCACCCCAAAGTTTAGGGCTGCTCTGTTGACCAGGACCTCCACTTCATTCCACCTTAAATATCCCAGGAAAGAGAAAAATGGATAAAGAAGTTGTGGTCCTTATGTACATTGGAATATCACTCAGCCAGGAAATCAATGTCGTAAGGTTAGTAGCAGCATGATGAGTGGATTTAGGTACGACGATTCTAAGTGAAATAAGTCACACAGAAAAGGACACTTCTCATAAGGTATCACTGATAGAGGGAATGTAAAAACCGTTACACTTGAACTGAATTACAAAACAGAACAGAGTCACACATGCAGAAAACACACTATGGCTGCTTAACGGGAAAGGTGAGGTGGGGTGATACATAAAACAAGGGTATCAAATTAGCTCAGATACCGTTCCATAAACCCAATATGTAATAGACAAGACCTACTCCTTGCTCAGAGAACTGGACTCAACACGCCCTATTCACCGCACAACAATATATCTGACTAATAATAATCGTAAAACCTATGTATTGATATCTCTCTGTTAGTGTGTCAAGTGGGTGTAAAGCGGCATAAACACAGCAGTGAAAAGCAGCTAAACCCCATTATAAAAATAAATTACTTTGAAACACCCATGAAACAAAGACAGTGAAAGAGAGAGAAATTCTTACACAATGCGTTCAGGAGCTGTGATGCAACCTGGATTGACCATATCTAGACGCACAGCTGGATGAGACATAAGGGTGGACACTCTTGGGGCTGAGAGGTTTGGTGAGGTTGGGTGAGCAAACGCAGACCCTTTAAAGTAATACTGCGTGGTACCCATCACATGGGTCCCAAATCTCCAGGTTCAAGGGCATCTTCCTACATCAAAAACATGCATGAGAAACCCAGAAGATGGTACACCGTGTGATGGGGAAAGGTTTCTAAAACGCACCTCATTTCTCATCTCCTTGTGCCCGGGTTCGCCATTCCAGCCGCTTTACTAGCAAGCTCCCTACTTGGGGCATCAGCACCTTTAACCTCCTGTTCCGTACAGGTTGCAATTTGTCCTGAGGATAAACGGGAAGACGTGGAACCAACGAGAGACTAGCTCTTGGTGTTGGGACAGGCACAGGTCACTCTATTTTCCCATCAGAAAGAAGAATTAACCACAGGCTCAGCCTGACACCCGGAACCAGAACAGGGCCTGAAGCCATTCTGCGATTTTGCAGCCAGCTCCCATAAAAACGAGTTGTAAAATGGAGGTTCAGGGCACTGCAATTCACAAACCTGCAGAGTTATAAATGATAACTCTCGTCCACAAATATATTGAGGGAAGGCAAAGAAGAAGATTTGAAATCAAGGCAGAATTGCACGAAACAGATTTCAGGAGGTAGATACGAATCGCCTTTAAAGCACATGAAAAGCGGCAAAACGTTGACAATGATGCCCTTGGCCGAAAAGGGCGTATGCGTTTTTTCCTGAATATATTCAGGAAAAAACGCATACGCCCTTTTTGGCCAACCAAGCAACCTGGAAAGGCAAATCAGCGCTACAAAGAAGTCTCGCTTCCCATCGGTCAAAAGGGCCATGCTGAAAAAAGTGTCAAAACCAGAAATGCAGGACAGGCCATGGAGAAATGGGAGCCTTGCTACACTGATGGGCGGGATGTAAATTGCCAAGAGCCACTCTGGAGAAGTGTCCGGTGAGTCCTGAAACATCTGAAAAACACAGCTTAGAGAGCATAGGGCACTTCCACTCATGGGGGTATAAATTGGGAAAATTAAAAATCAGCAAGACACAAGCACCCCAAAGTTTAGGGCTGCTCTGTTGACCAGGACCTCCACTTCATTCCACCTTCAATATCCCAGGAAAGAGAAAAATGGATAAAGAAGTTGTGGTCCTTATGTACAATGGAATATCACTCAGCCAGGAAATCAATGTCGTAAGGTTAGTAGCAGCATGATGAGTGGATTTAGGTACGACGATTCTAAGTGAAATAAGTCACACAGAAAAGGACACTTCTCATAAGGTATCACTGATAGAGGGAATGTAAAAACCGTTACACTTGAACTGAATTACAAAACAGAACAGAGTCACACATGCAGAAAACACACTATGGCTGCTTAACGGGAAAGGTGAGGTGGGGTGATACATAAAACAAGGGTATCAAATTAGCTCAGATACCGTTCCATAAACCCAATATGTAATAGACAAGACCTACTCCTTGCTCAGAGAACTGGACTCAACACGCCCTATTCACCGCACAACAATATATCTGACTAATAATAATCGTAAAACCTATGTATTGATATCTCTCTGTTAGTGTGTCAAGTGGGTGTAAAGCGGCATAAACACAGCAGTGAAAAGCAGCTAAACCCCATTATAAAAATAAATTACTTTGAAACACCCATGAAACAAAGACAGTGAAAGAGAGAGAAATTCTTACACAATGCGTTCAGGAGCTGTGATGCAACCTGGATTGACCATATCTAGACGCACAGCTGGATGAGACATAAGGGTGGACACTCTTGGGGCTGAGAGGTTTGGTGAGGTTGGGTGAGCAAACGCAGACCCTTTAAAGTAATACTGCGTGGTACCCATCACATGGGTCCCAAATCTCCAGGTTCAAGGGCATCTTCCTACATCAAAAACATGCATGAGAAACCCAGAATATGGTACACCGTGTGATGGGGAAAGGTTTCTAAAACGCACCTCATTTCTCATCTCCTTGTGCCCGGGTTCGCCATTCCAGCCGCTTTACTAGCAAGCTCCCTACTTGGGGCATCAGCACCTTTAACCTCCTGTTCCGTACAGGTTGCAATTTGTCCTGAGGATAAACGGGAAGACGTGGAACCAACGAGAGACTAGCTCTTGGTGTTGGGACAGGCACAGGTCACTCTATTTTCCCATCAGAAAGAAGAATTAACCACAGGCTCAGCCTGACACCCGGAACCAGAACAGGGCCTGAAGCCATTCTGCGATTTTGCAGCCAGCTCCCATAAAAACGAGTTGTAAAATGGAGGTTCAGGGCACTGCAATTCACAAACCTGCAGAGTTATAAATGATAACTCTCGTCCACAAATATATTGAGGGAAGGCAAAGAAGAAGATTTGAAATCAAGGCAGAATTGCACGAAACAGATTTCAGGAGGTAGATACGAATCGCCTTTAAAGCACATGAAAAGCGGCAAAACGTTGACAATGATGCCCTTGGCCGAAAAGGGCGTATGCGTTTTTTCCTGAATATATTCAGGAAAAAACGCATACGCCCTTTTTGGCCAACCAAGCAACCTGGAAAGGCAAATCAGCGCTACAAAGAAGTCTCGCTTCCCATCGGTCAAAAGGGCCATGCTGAAAAAAGTGTCAAAACCAGAAATGCAGGACAGGCCATGGAGAAATGGGAGCCTTGCTACACTGATGGGCGGGATGTAAATTGCCAAGAGCCACTCTGGAGAAGTGTCCGGTGAGTCCTGAAACATCTGAAAAACACAGCTTAGAGAGCATAGGGCACTTCCACTCATGGGGGTATAAATTGGGAAAATTAAAAATCAGCAAGACACAAGCACCCCAAAGTTTAGGGCTGCTCTGTTGACCAGGACCTCCACTTCATTCCACCTTAAATATCCCAGGAAAGAGAAAAATGGATAAAGAAGTTGTGGTCCTTATGTACAATGGAATATCACTCAGCCAGGAAATCAATGTCGTAAGGTTAGTAGCAGCATGATGAGTGGATTTAGGTATGACGATTCTAAGTGAAATAAGTCACACAGAAAAGGACACTACTCATAAGGTATCACTGATAGAGGGAATGTAAAAACCGTTACACTTGAACTGAATTACAAAACAGAACAGAGTCACACATGCAGAAAACACACTATGGCTGCTTAACGGGAAAGGTGAGGTGGGGTGATACATAAAACAAGGGTATCAAATTAGCTCAGATACCGTTCCATAAACCCAATATGTAATAGACAAGACCTACTCCTTGCTCAGAGAACTGGACTCAACACGCCCTATTCACCACACAACAATATATCTGACTAATAATAATCGTAAAACCTATGTATTGATATCTCTCTGTTAGTGTGTCAAGTGGGTGTAAAGCGGCATAAACACAGCAGTGAAAAGCAGCTAAACCCCATTATAAAAATAAATTACTTTGAAACACCCATGAAACAAAGACAGTGAAAGAGAGAGAAATTCTTACACAATGCGTTCAGGGGCTGTGATGCAACCTGGATTGACCATATCTAGACGCACAGCTGGATGAGACATAAGGGTGGACACTCTTGGGGCTGAGAGGTTTGGTGAGGTTGGGTGAGCAAACGCAGACCCTTTAAAGGAATACTGCGTGGTACCCATCGCATGGGTCCCAAATCTCCAGGTTCAAGGGCATCTTCCTACATCAAAAACATGCATGAGAAACCCAGAAGATGGTACACCGTGTGATGGGGAAAGGTTTCTAAAACGCACCTCATTTCTCATCTCCTTGTGCCCGGGTTCGCCATTCCAGCCGCTTTACTAGCAAGCTCCCTACTTGGAGCATCAGCACCTTTAACCTCCTGTTCCGTACAGGTTGCAATTTGTCCTGAGGATAAACGGGAAGACATGGAACCAACGAGAGACTAGCTCTTGGTTTTGGGACAGGCACAGGTCACTCTATTTTCCCATCAGAAAGAAGAATCAACTACAGGCTCAGCCTGCCCCCCGGAACCAGAACAGGGCCTGAAGCCATTCTGCGATTTTGCGGCCAGCTCCCATAAAAACGAGTTGTAAAATGGAGGTTCAGGGCACTGCGATTCACAAACCTGCAGAGTTATAAATGATAACTCCCGTCCACAAATATATTGAGGGAAGGCAAAGAAGAGGATTTGAAATCAAGGCAGAATTGCACGAAACAGATTTCAGGAGGTAGATACGAATCGCCTTTAAAGCACATGAAAAGCGGCAAAACGTTGACAATGATGCCCTTGGCCAAAAAGGGCGTATGCGTTTTTTCCTGAATATATTCAGGAAAAAACGCATACGCCCTTTTTGGCCAACCAAGCAACCTGGAAAGGCAAATCAGCGCTACAAAGAAGTCTCGCTTCCCATCGGTCAAAAGGGCCATGCTGAAAAAAGTGTCAAAACCAGAAATGCAGGACAGGCCATGGAGAAATGGGAGCCTTGCTACACTGATGGGCGGGATGTAAATTGCCAAGAGCCACTCTGGAGAAGTGTCCGGTGAGTCCTGAAACATCTGAAAAACACAGCTTAGAGAGCATAGGGCACTTCCACTCATGGGGGTATAAATTGGGAAAATTAAAAATCAGCAAGACACAAGCACCCCAAAGTTTAGCGCTGCTCTGTTGACCAGGACCTCCACTTCATTCCACCTTAAATATCCCAGGAAAGAGAAAAATGGATAAAGAAGTTGTGGTCCTTATGTACAATGGAATATCACTCAGCCAGGAAATCAATGTCGTAAGGTTAGTAGCAGCATGATGAGTGGATTTAGGTACGACGATTCTAAGTGAAATAAGTCACACAGAAAAGGACACTACTCATAAGGTATCACTGATAGAGGGAATGTAAAAACCGTTACACTTGAACTGAATTACAAAACAGAACAGAGTCACACATGCAGAAAACACACTATGGCTGCTTAACGGGAAAGGTGAGGTGGGGTGATACATAAAACAAGGGTATCAAATTAGCTCAGATACCGTTCCATAAACCCAATATGTAATAGACAAGACCTACTCCTTGCTCAGAGAACTGGACTCAACACGCCCTATTCACCGCACAACAATATATCTGACTAATAATAATCGTAAAACCTATGTATTGATATCTCTCTGTTAGTGTGTCAAGTGGGTGTAAAGCGGCATAAACACAGCAGTGAAAAGCAGCTAAACCCCATTATAAAAATAAATTACTTTGAAACACCCATGAAACAAAGACAGTGAAAGAGAGAGAAATTCTTACACAATGCGTTCAGGAGCTGTGATGCAACCTGGATTGACCATATCTAGACGCACAGCTGGATGAGACATAAGGGTGGACACTCTTGGGGCTGAGAGGTTTGGTGAGGTTGGGTGAGCAAACGCAGACCCTTTAAAGTAATACTGCGTGGTACCCATCACATGGGTCCCAAATCTCCAGGTTCAAGGGCATCTTCCTACATCAAAAACATGCATGAGAAACCCAGAAGATGGTACACCGTGTGATGGGGAAAGGTTTCTAAAACGCACCTCATTTCTCATCTCCTTGTGCCCGGGTTCGCCATTCCAGCCGCTTTACTAGCAAGCTCCCTACTTGGGGCATCAGCACCTTTAACCTCCTGTTCCGTACAGGTTGCAATTTGTCCTGAGGATAAACGGGAAGACGTGGAACCAACGAGAGACTAGCTCTTGGTGTTGGGACAGGCACAGGTCACTCTATTTTCCCATCAGAAAGAAGAATTAACCACAGGCTCAGCCTGACACCCGGAACCAGAACAGGGCCTGAAGCCATTCTGCGATTTTGCAGCCAGCTCCCATAAAAACGAGTTGTAAAATGGAGGTTCAGGGCACTGCAATTCACAAACCTGCAGAGGTATAAATGATAACTCTCGTCCACAAATATATTGAGGGAAGGCAAAGAAGAAGATTTGAAATCAAGGCAGAATTGCACGAAACAGATTTCAGGAGGTAGATACGAATCGCCTTTAAAGCACATGAAAAGCGGCAAAACGTTGACAATGATGCCCTTGGCCGAAAAGGGCGTATGCGTTTTTTCCTGAATATATTCAGGAAAAAACGCATACGCCGTTTTTGGCCAACCAAGCAACCTGGAAAGGCAAATCAGCGCTACAAAGAAGTCTCGCTTCCCATCGGTCAAAAGGGCCATGCTGAAAAAAGTGTCAAAACCAGAAATGCAGGACAGGCCATGGAGAAATGGGAGCCTTGCTACACTGATGGGCGGGATGTAAATTGCCAAGAGCCACTCTGGAGAAGTGTCCGGTGAGTCCTGAAACATCTGAAAAACACAGCTTAGAGAGCATAGGGCACTTCCACTCATGGGGGTATAAATTGGGAAAATTAAAAATCAGCAAGACACAAGCACCCCAAAGTTTAGGGCTGCTCTGTTGACCAGGACCTCCACTTCATTCCACCTTCAATATCCCAGGAAAGAGAAAAATGGATAAAGAAGTTGTGGTCCTTATGTACAATGGAATATCACTCAGCCAGGAAATCAATGTCGTAAGGTTAGTAGCAGCATGATGAGTGGATTTAGGTACGACGATTCTAAGTGAAATAAGTCACACAGAAAAGGACACTTCTCATAAGGTATCACTGATAGAGGGAATGTAAAAACCGTTACACTTGAACTGAATTACAAAACAGAACAGAGTCACACATGCAGAAAACACACTATGGCTGCTTAACGGGAAAGGTGAGGTGGGGTGATACATAAAACAAGGGTATCAAATTAGCTCAGATACCGTTCCATAAACCCAATATGTAATAGACAAGACCTACTCCTTGCTCAGAGAACTGGACTCAACACGCCCTATTCACCGCACAACAATATATCTGACTAATAATAATCGTAAAACCTATGTATTGATATCTCTCTGTTAGTGTGTCAAGTGGGTGTAAAGCGGCATAAACACAGCAGTGAAAAGCAGCTAAACCCCATTATAAAAATAAATTACTTTGAAACACCCATGAAACAAAGACAGTGAAAGAGAGAGAAATTCTTACACAATGCGTTCAGGAGCTGTGATGCAACCTGGATTGACCATATCTAGACGCACAGCTGGATGAGACATAAGGGTGGACACTCTTGGGGCTGAGAGGTTTGGTGAGGTTGGGTGAGCAAACGCAGACCCTTTAAAGTAATACTGCGTGGTACCCATCACATGGGTCCCAAATCTCCAGGTTCAAGGGCATCTTCCTACATCAAAAACATGCATGAGAAACCCAGAAGATGGTACACCGTGTGATGGGGAAAGGTTTCTAAAACGCACCTCATTTCTCATCTCCTTGTGCCCGGGTTCGCCATTCCAGCCGCTTTACTAGCAAGCTCCCTACTTGGGGCATCAGCACCTTTAACCTCCTGTTCCGTACAGGTTGCAATTTGTCCTGAGGATAAACGGGAAGACGTGGAACCAACGAGAGACTAGCTCTTGGTGTTGGGACAGGCACAGGTCACTCTATTTTCCCATCAGAAAGAAGAATTAACCACAGGCTCAGCCTGACACCCGGAACCAGAACAGGGCCTGAAGCCATTCTGCGATTTTGCAGCCAGCTCCCATAAAAACGAGTTGTAAAATGGAGGTTCAGGGCACTGCAATTCACAAACCTGCAGAGTTATAAATGATAACTCTCGTCCACAAATATATTGAGGGAAGGCAAAGAAGAAGATTTGAAATCAAGGCAGAATTGCACGAAACAGATTTCAGGAGGTAGATACGAATCGCCTTTAAAGCACATGAAAAGCGGCAAAACGTTGACAATGATGCCCTTGGCCGAAAAGGGCGTATGCGTTTTTTCCTGAATATATTCAGGAAAAAACGCATACGCCCTTTTTGGCCAACCAAGCAACCTGGAAAGGCAAATCAGCGCTACAAAGAAGTCTCGCTTCCCATCGGTCAAAAGGGCCATGCTGAAAAAAGTGTCAAAACCAGAAATGCAGGACAGGCCATGGAGAAATGGGAGCCTTGCTACACTGATGGGCGGGATGTAAATTGCCAAGAGCCACTCTGGAGAAGTGTCCGGTGAGTCCTGAAACATCTGAAAAACACAGCTTAGAGAGCATAGGGCACTTCCACTCATGGGGGTATAAATTGGGAAAATTAAAAATCAGCAAGACACAAGCACCCCAAAGTTTAGGGCTGCTCTGTTGACCAGGACCTCCACTTCATTCCACCTTCAATATCCCAGGAAAGAGAAAAATGGATAAAGAAGTTGTGGTCCTTATGTACAATGGAATATCACTCAGCCAGGAAATCAATGTCGTAAGGTTAGTAGCAGCATGATGAGTGGATTTAGGTATGACGATTCTAAGTGAAATAAGTCACACAGAAAAGGACACTACTCAAGGTATCACTGATAGAGGGAATGTAAAAACCGTTACACTTGAACTGAATTACAAAACAGAACAGAGTCACACATGCAGAAAACACACTATGGCTGCTTAACGGGAAAGGTGAGGTGGGGTGATACATAAAACAAGGGTATCAAATTAGCTCAGATACCGTTCCATAAACCCAATATGTAATAGACAAGACCTACTCCTTGCTCAGAGAACTGGACTCAACACGCCCTATTCACCGCACAACAATATATCTGACTAATAATAATCGTAAAACCTATGTATTGATATCTCTCTGTTAGTGTGTCAAGTGGGTGTAAAGCGGCATAAACACAGCAGTGAAAAGCAGCTAAACCCCATTATAAAAATAAATTACTTTGAAACACCCATGAAACAAAGACAGTGAAAGAGAGAGAAATTCTTACACAATGCGTTCAGGGGCTGTGATGCAACCTGGATTGACCATATCTAGACGCACAGCTGGATGAGACATAAGGGTGGACACTCTTGGGGCTGAGAGGTTTGGTGAGGTTGGGTGAGCAAACGCAGACCCTTTAAAGGAATACTGCGTGGTACCCATCGCATGGGTCCCAAATCTCCAGGTTCAAGGGCATCTTCCTACATCAAAAACATGCATGAGAAACCCAGAAGATGGTACACCGTGTGATGGGGAAAGGTTTCTAAAACGCACCTCATTTCTCATCTCCTTGTGCCCGGGTTCGCCATTCCAGCCGCTTTACTAGCAAGCTCCCTACTTGGAGCATCAGCACCTTTAACCTCCTGTTCCGTAGAGGTTGCAATTTTTCCTGAGGATAAACGGGAAGACATGGAACCAACGAGAGACTAGCTCTTGGTTTTGGGACAGGCACAGGTCACTCTATTTTCCCATCAGAAAGAAGAATCAACTACAGGCTCAGCCTGCCCCCCGGAACCAGAACAGGGCCTGAAGCCATTCTGCGATTTTGCGGCCAGCTCCCATAAAAACGAGTTGTAAAATGGAGGTTCAGGGCACTGCGATTCACAAACCTGCAGAGTTATAAATGATAACTCCCGTCCACAAATATATTGAGGGAAGGCAAAGAAGAGGATTTGAAATCAAGGCAGAATTGCACGAAACAGATTTCAGGAGGTAGATACGAATCGCCTTTAAAGCACATGAAAAGCGGCAAAACGTTGACAATGATGCCCTTGGCCAAAAAGGGCGTATGCGTTTTTTCCTGAATATATTCAGGAAAAAACGCATACGCCCTTTTTGGCCAACCAAGCAACCTGGAAAGGCAAATCAGCGCTACAAAGAAGTCTCGCTTCCCATCGGTCAAAAGGGCCATGCTGAAAAAAGTGTCAAAACCAGAAATGCAGGACAGGCCATGGAGAAATGGGAGCCTTGCTACACTGATGGGCGGGATGTAAATTGCCAAGAGCCACTCTGGAGAAGTGTCCGGTGAGTCCTGAAACATCTGAAAAACACAGCTTAGAGAGCATAGGGCACTTCCACTCATGGGGGTATAAATTGGGAAAATTAAAAATCAGCAAGACACAAGCACCCCAAAGTTTAGCGCTGCTCTGTTGACCAGGACCTCCACTTCATTCCACCTTAAATATCCCAGGAAAGAGAAAAATGGATAAAGAAGTTGTGGTCCTTATGTACAATGGAATATCACTCAGCCAGGAAATCAATGTCGTAAGGTTAGTAGCAGCATGATGAGTGGATTTAGGTACGACGATTCTAAGTGAAATAAGTCACACAGAAAAGGACACTTCTCATAAGGTATCACTGATAGAGGGAATGTAAAAACCGTTACACTTGAACTGAATTACAAAACAGAACAGAGTCACACATGCAGAAAACACACTATGGCTGCTTAACGGGAAAGGTGAGGTGGGGTGATACATAAAACAAGGGTATCAAATTAGCTCAGATACCGTTCCATAAACCCAATATGTAATAGACAAGACCTACTCCTTGCTCAGAGAACTGGACTCAACACGCCCTATTCACCGCACAAGAATATATCTGACTAATAATAATCGTAAAACCTATGTATTGATATCTCTCTGTTAGTGTGTCAAGTGGGTGTAAAGCGGCATAAACACAGCAGTGAAAAGCAGCTAAACCCCATTATAAAAATAAATTACTTTGAAACACCCATGAAACAAAGACAGTGAAAGAGAGAGAAATTCTTACACAATGCGTTCAGGAGCTGTGATGCAACCTGGATTGACCATATCTAGACGCACAGCTGGATGAGACATAAGGGTGGACACTCTTGGGGCTGAGAGGTTTGGTGAGGTTGGGTGAGCAAACGCAGACCCTTTAAAGTAATACTGCGTGGTACCCATCACATGGGTCCCAAATCTCCAGGTTCAAGGGCATCTTCCTACATCAAAAACATGCATGAGAAACCCAGAAGATGGTACACCGTGTGATGGGGAAAGGTTTCTAAAACGCACCTCATTTCTCATCTCCTTGTGCCCGGGTTCGCCATTCCAGCCGCTTTACTAGCAAGCTCCCTACTTGGGGCATCAGCACCTTTAACCTCCTGTTCCGTACAGGTTGCAATTTGTCCTGAGGATAAACGGGAAGACGTGGAACCAACGAGAGACTAGCTCTTGGTGTTGGGACAGGCACAGGTCACTCTATTTTCCCATCAGAAAGAAGAATTAACCACAGGCTCAGCCTGACACCCGGAACCAGAACAGGGCCTGAAGCCATTCTGCGATTTTGCGGCCAGCTCCCATAAAAACGAGTTGTAAAATGGAGGTTCAGGGCACTGCAATTCACAAACCTGCAGAGTTATAAATGATAACTCTCGTCCACAAATATATTGAGGGAAGGCAAAGAAGAAGATTTGAAATCAAGGCAGAATTGCACGAAACAGATTTCAGGAGGTAGATACGAATCGCCTTTAAAGCACATGAAAAGCGGCAAAACGTTGACAATGATGCCCTTGGCCAAAAAGGGCGTATGCGTTTTTTCCTGAATATATTCAGGAAAAAACGCATACGCCCTTTTTGGCCAACCAAGCAACCTGGAAAGGCAAATCAGCGCTACAAAGAAGTCTCGCTTCCCATCGGTCAAAAGGGCCATGCTGAAAAAAGTGTCAAAACCAGAAATGCAGGACAGGCCATGGAGAAATGGGAGCCTTGCTACACTGATGGGCGGGATGTAAATTGCCAAGAGCCACTCTGGAGAAGTGTCCGGTGAGTCCTGAAACATCTGAAAAACACAGCTTAGAGAGCATAGGGCACTTCCACTCATGGGGGTATAAATTGGGAAAATTAAAAATCAGCAAGACACAAGCACCCCAAAGTTTAGGGCTGCTCTGTTGACCAGGACCTCCACTTCATTCCACCTTAAATATCCCAGGAAAGAGAAAAATGGATAAAGAAGTTGTGGTCCTTATGTACATTGGAATATCACTCAGCCAGGAAATCAATGTCGTAAGGTTAGTAGCAGCATGATGAGTGGATTTAGGTACGACGATTCTAAGTGAAATAAGTCACACAGAAAAGGACACTTCTCATAAGGTATCACTGATAGAGGGAATGTAAAAACCGTTACACTTGAACTGAATTACAAAACAGAACAGAGTCACACATGCAGAAAACACACTATGGCTGCTTAACGGGAAAGGTGAGGTGGGGTGATACATAAAACAAGGGTATCAAATTAGCTCAGATACCGTTCCATAAACCCAATATGTAATAGACAAGACCTACTCCTTGCTCAGAGAACTGGACTCAACACGCCCTATTCACCGCACAACAATATATCTGACTAATAATAATCGTAAAACCTATGTATTGATATCTCTCTGTTAGTGTGTCAAGTGGGTGTAAAGCGGCATAAACACAGCAGTGAAAAGCAGCTAAACCCCATTATAAAAATAAATTACTTTGAAACACCCATGAAACAAAGACAGTGAAAGAGAGAGAAATTCTTACACAATGCGTTCAGGAGCTGTGATGCAACCTGGATTGACCATATCTAGACGCACAGCTGGATGAGACATAAGGGTGGACACTCTTGGGGCTGAGAGGTTTGGTGAGGTTGGGTGAGCAAACGCAGACCCTTTAAAGTAATACTGCGTGGTACCCATCACATGGGTCCCAAATCTCCAGGTTCAAGGGCATCTTCCTACATCAAAAACATGCATGAGAAACCCAGAAGATGGTACACCGTGTGATGGGGAAAGGTTTCTAAAACGCACCTCATTTCTCATCTCCTTGTGCCCGGGTTCGCCATTCCAGCCGCTTTACTAGCAAGCTCCCTACTTGGGGCATCAGCACCTTTAACCTCCTGTTCCGTACAGGTTGCAATTTGTCCTGAGGATAAACGGGAAGACGTGGAACCAACGAGAGACTAGCTCTTGGTGTTGGGACAGGCACAGGTCACTCTATTTTCCCATCAGAAAGAAGAATTAACCACAGGCTCAGCCTGACACCCGGAACCAGAACAGGGCCTGAAGCCATTCTGCGATTTTGCAGCCAGCTCCCATAAAAACGAGTTGTAAAATGGAGGTTCAGGGCACTGCAATTCACAAACCTGCAGAGTTATAAATGATAACTCTCGTCCACAAATATATTGAGGGAAGGCAAAGAAGAAGATTTGAAATCAAGGCAGAATTGCACGAAACAGATTTCAGGAGGTAGATACGAATCGCCTTTAAAGCACATGAAAAGCGGCAAAACGTTGACAATGATGCCCTTGGCCGAAAAGGGCGTATGCGTTTTTTCCTGAATATATTCAGGAAAAAACGCATACGCCCTTTTTGGCCAACCAAGCAACCTGGAAAGGCAAATCAGCGCTACAAAGAAGTCTCGCTTCCCATCGGTCAAAAGGGCCATGCTGAAAAAAGTGTCAAAACCAGAAATGCAGGACAGGCCATGGAGAAATGGGAGCCTTGCTACACTGATGGGCGGGATGTAAATTGCCAAGAGCCACTCTGGAGAAGTGTCCGGTGAGTCCTGAAACATCTGAAAAACACAGCTTAGAGAGCATAGGGCACTTCCACTCATGGGGGTATAAATTGGGAAAATTAAAAATCAGCAAGACACAAGCACCCCAAAGTTTAGGGCTGCTCTGTTGACCAGGACCTCCACTTCATTCCACCTTCAATATCCCAGGAAAGAGAAAAATGGATAAAGAAGTTGTGGTCCTTATGTACAATGGAATATCACTCAGCCAGGAAATCAATGTCGTAAGGTTAGTAGCAGCATGATGAGTGGATTTAGGTACGACGATTCTAAGTGAAATAAGTCACACAGAAAAGGACACTTCTCATAAGGTATCACTGATAGAGGGAATGTAAAAACCGTTACACTTGAACTGAATTACAAAACAGAACAGAGTCACACATGCAGAAAACACACTATGGCTGCTTAACGGGAAAGGTGAGGTGGGGTGATACATAAAACAAGGGTATCAAATTAGCTCAGATACCGTTCCATAAACCCAATATGTAATAGACAAGACCTACTCCTTGCTCAGAGAACTGGACTCAACACGCCCTATTCACCGCACAACAATATATCTGACTAATAATAATCGTAAAACCTATGTATTGATATCTCTCTGTTAGTGTGTCAAGTGGGTGTAAAGCGGCATAAACACAGCAGTGAAAAGCAGCTAAACCCCATTATAAAAATAAATTACTTTGAAACACCCATGAAACAAAGACAGTGAAAGAGAGAGAAATTCTTACACAATGCGTTCAGGAGCTGTGATGCAACCTGGATTGACCATATCTAGACGCACAGCTGGATGAGACATAAGGGTGGACACTCTTGGGGCTGAGAGGTTTGGTGAGGTTGGGTGAGCAAACGCAGACCCTTTAAAGTAATACTGCGTGGTACCCATCACATGGGTCCCAAATCTCCAGGTTCAAGGGCATCTTCCTACATCAAAAACATGCATGAGAAACCCAGAATATGGTACACCGTGTGATGGGGAAAGGTTTCTAAAACGCACCTCATTTCTCATCTCCTTGTGCCCGGGTTCGCCATTCCAGCCGCTTTACTAGCAAGCTCCCTACTTGGGGCATCAGCACCTTTAACCTCCTGTTCCGTACAGGTTGCAATTTGTCCTGAGGATAAACGGGAAGACGTGGAACCAACGAGAGACTAGCTCTTGGTGTTGGGACAGGCACAGGTCACTCTATTTTCCCATCAGAAAGAAGAATTAACCACAGGCTCAGCCTGACACCCGGAACCAGAACAGGGCCTGAAGCCATTCTGCGATTTTGCAGCCAGCTCCCATAAAAACGAGTTGTAAAATGGAGGTTCAGGGCACTGCAATTCACAAACCTGCAGAGTTATAAATGATAACTCTCGTCCACAAATATATTGAGGGAAGGCAAAGAAGAAGATTTGAAATCAAGGCAGAATTGCACGAAACAGATTTCAGGAGGTAGATACGAATCGCCTTTAAAGCACATGAAAAGCGGCAAAACGTTGACAATGATGCCCTTGGCCGAAAAGGGCGTATGCGTTTTTTCCTGAATATATTCAGGAAAAAACGCATACGCCCTTTTTGGCCAACCAAGCAACCTGGAAAGGCAAATCAGCGCTACAAAGAAGTCTCGCTTCCCATCGGTCAAAAGGGCCATGCTGAAAAAAGTGTCAAAACCAGAAATGCAGGACAGGCCATGGAGAAATGGGAGCCTTGCTACACTGATGGGCGGGATGTAAATTGCCAAGAGCCACTCTGGAGAAGTGTCCGGTGAGTCCTGAAACATCTGAAAAACACAGCTTAGAGAGCATAGGGCACTTCCACTCATGGGGGTATAAATTGGGAAAATTAAAAATCAGCAAGACACAAGCACCCCAAAGTTTAGGGCTGCTCTGTTGACCAGGACCTCCACTTCATTCCACCTTAAATATCCCAGGAAAGAGAAAAATGGATAAAGAAGTTGTGGTCCTTATGTACAATGGAATATCACTCAGCCAGGAAATCAATGTCGTAAGGTTAGTAGCAGCATGATGAGTGGATTTAGGTATGACGATTCTAAGTGAAATAAGTCACACAGAAAAGGACACTACTCATAAGGTATCACTGATAGAGGGAATGTAAAAACCGTTACACTTGAACTGAATTACAAAACAGAACAGAGTCACACATGCAGAAAACACACTATGGCTGCTTAACGGGAAAGGTGAGGTGGGGTGATACATAAAACAAGGGTATCAAATTAGCTCAGATACCGTTCCATAAACCCAATATGTAATAGACAAGACCTACTCCTTGCTCAGAGAACTGGACTCAACACGCCCTATTCACCACACAACAATATATCTGACTAATAATAATCGTAAAACCTATGTATTGATATCTCTCTGTTAGTGTGTCAAGTGGGTGTAAAGCGGCATAAACACAGCAGTGAAAAGCAGCTAAACCCCATTATAAAAATAAATTACTTTGAAACACCCATGAAACAAAGACAGTGAAAGAGAGAGAAATTCTTACACAATGCGTTCAGGGGCTGTGATGCAACCTGGATTGACCATATCTAGACGCACAGCTGGATGAGACATAAGGGTGGACACTCTTGGGGCTGAGAGGTTTGGTGAGGTTGGGTGAGCAAACGCAGACCCTTTAAAGGAATACTGCGTGGTACCCATCGCATGGGTCCCAAATCTCCAGGTTCAAGGGCATCTTCCTACATCAAAAACATGCATGAGAAACCCAGAAGATGGTACACCGTGTGATGGGGAAAGGTTTCTAAAACGCACCTCATTTCTCATCTCCTTGTGCCCGGGTTCGCCATTCCAGCCGCTTTACTAGCAAGCTCCCTACTTGGAGCATCAGCACCTTTAACCTCCTGTTCCGTACAGGTTGCAATTTGTCCTGAGGATAAACGGGAAGACATGGAACCAACGAGAGACTAGCTCTTGGTTTTGGGACAGGCACAGGTCACTCTATTTTCCCATCAGAAAGAAGAATCAACTACAGGCTCAGCCTGCCCCCCGGAACCAGAACAGGGCCTGAAGCCATTCTGCGATTTTGCGGCCAGCTCCCATAAAAACGAGTTGTAAAATGGAGGTTCAGGGCACTGCGATTCACAAACCTGCAGAGTTATAAATGATAACTCCCGTCCACAAATATATTGAGGGAAGGCAAAGAAGAGGATTTGAAATCAAGGCAGAATTGCACGAAACAGATTTCAGGAGGTAGATACGAATCGCCTTTAAAGCACATGAAAAGCGGCAAAACGTTGACAATGATGCCCTTGGCCAAAAAGGGCGTATGCGTTTTTTCCTGAATATATTCAGGAAAAAACGCATACGCCCTTTTTGGCCAACCAAGCAACCTGGAAAGGCAAATCAGCGCTACAAAGAAGTCTCGCTTCCCATCGGTCAAAAGGGCCATGCTGAAAAAAGTGTCAAAACCAGAAATGCAGGACAGGCCATGGAGAAATGGGAGCCTTGCTACACTGATGGGCGGGATGTAAATTGCCAAGAGCCACTCTGGAGAAGTGTCCGGTGAGTCCTGAAACATCTGAAAAACACAGCTTAGAGAGCATAGGGCACTTCCACTCATGGGGGTATAAATTGGGAAAATTAAAAATCAGCAAGACACAAGCACCCCAAAGTTTAGCGCTGCTCTGTTGACCAGGACCTCCACTTCATTCCACCTTAAATATCCCAGGAAAGAGAAAAATGGATAAAGAAGTTGTGGTCCTTATGTACAATGGAATATCACTCAGCCAGGAAATCAATGTCGTAAGGTTAGTAGCAGCATGATGAGTGGATTTAGGTACGACGATTCTAAGTGAAATAAGTCACACAGAAAAGGACACTTCTCATAAGGTATCACTGATAGAGGGAATGTAAAAACCGTTACACTTGAACTGAATTACAAAACAGAACAGAGTCACACATGCAGAAAACACACTATGGCTGCTTAACGGGAAAGGTGAGGTGGGGTGATACATAAAACAAGGGTATCAAATTAGCTCAGATACCGTTCCATAAACCCAATATGTAATAGACAAGACCTACTCCTTGCTCAGAGAACTGGACTCAACACGCCCTATTCACCGCACAAGAATATATCTGACTAATAATAATCGTAAAACCTATGTATTGATATCTCTCTGTTAGTGTGTCAAGTGGGTGTAAAGCGGCATAAACACAGCAGTGAAAAGCAGCTAAACCCCATTATAAAAATAAATTACTTTGAAACACCCATGAAACAAAGACAGTGAAAGAGAGAGAAATTCTTACACAATGCGTTCAGGGGCTGTGATGCAACCTGGATTGACCATATCTAGACGCACAGCTGGATGAGACATAAGGGTGGACACTCTTGGGGCTGAGAGGTTTGGTGAGGTTGGGTGAGCAAACGCAGACCCTTTAAAGGAATACTGCGTGGTACCCATCGCATGGGTCCCAAATCTCCAGGTTCAAGGGCATCTTCCTACATCAAAAACATGCATGAGAAACCCAGAAGATGGTACACCGTGTGATGGGGAAAGGTTTCTAAAACGCACCTCATTTCTCATCTCCTTGTGCCCGGGTTCGCCATTCCAGCCGCTTTACTAGCAAGCTCCCTACTTGGAGCATCAGCACCTTTAACCTCCTGTTCCATACAGGTTGCAATTTGTCCTGAGGATAAACGGGAAGACGTGGAACCAACGAGAGACTAGCTCTTGGTGTTGGGACAGGCACAGGTCACTCTATTTTCCCATCAGAAAGAAGAATTAACCACAGGCTCAGCCTGCCCCCCGGAACCAGAACAGGGCCTGAAGCCATTCTGCGATTTTGCGGCCAGCTCCCATAAAAACGAGTTGTAAAATGGAGGTTCAGGGCACTGCGATTCACAAACCTGCAGAGTTATAAATTAGAACTCTCGTCCACAAATATATTGAGGGAAGGCAAAGAAGAGGATTTGAAATCAAGGCAGAATTGCACGAAACAGATTTCAGGAGGTAGATACGAATCGCCTTTAAAGCACATGAAAAGCGGCAAAACGTTGACAATGATGCCCTTGGCCAAAAAGGGCGTATGCGTTTTTTCCTGAATATATTCAGGAAAAAACGCATACGCCCTTTTTGGCCAACCAAGCAACCTGGAAAGGCAAATCAGCGCTACAAAGAAGTCTCGCTTCCCATCGGTCAAAAGGGCCATGCTGAAAAAAGTGTCAAAACCAGAAATGCAGGACAGGCCATGGAGAAATGGGAGCCTTGCTACACTGATGGGCGGGATGTAAATTGCCAAGAGCCACTCTGGAGAAGTGTCCGGTGAGTCCTGAAACATCTGAAAAACACAGCTTAGAGAGCATAGGGCACTTCCACTCATGGGGGTATAAATTGGGAAAATTAAAAATCAGCAAGACACAAGCACCCCAAAGTTTAGGGCTGCTCTGTTGACCAGGACCTCCACTTCATTCCACCTTAAATATCCCAGGAAAGAGAAAAATGGATAAAGAAGTTGTGGTCCTTATGTACAATGGAATATCACTCAGCCAGGAAATCAATGTCGTAAGGTTAGTAGCAGCATGATGAGTGGATTTAGGTACGACGATTCTAAGTGAAATAAGTCACACAGAAAAGGACACTTCTCATAAGGTATCACTGATAGAGGGAATGTAAAAACCGTTACACTTGAACTGAATTACAAAACAGAACAGAGTCACACATGCAGAAAACACACTATGGCTGCTTAACGGGAAAGGTGAGGTGGGGTGATACATAAAACAAGGGTATCAAATTAGCTCAGATACCATTCCATAAACCCAATATGTAATAGACAAGACCTACTCCTTGCTCAGAGAACTGGACTCAACACGCCCTATTCAACGCACAAGAATATATCTGATTAATAATAATCGTAAAACTTATGTATTGATATCTCTCTGTTAGTGTGTCAAGTGGGTGTAAAGCGGCATAAACACAGCAGTGAAAAGCAGCTAAACCCCATTATAAAAATAAATTACTTTGAAACACCCATGAAACAAAGACAGTGAAAGAGAGAGAAATTCTTACACAATGCGTTCAGGGGCTGTGATGCAACCTGGATTGACCATATCTAGACGCACAGCTGGATGAGACATAAGGGTGGACACTCTTGGGGCTGAGAGGTTTGGTGAGGTTGGGTGAGCAAACGCAGACCCTTTAAAGGAATACTGCGTGGTACCCATCGCATGGGTCACAAATCTCCAGGTTCAAGGGCATCTTCCTACATCAAAAACATGCATGAGAAACCCAGAAGATGGTACACCGTGTGATGGGGAAAGGTTTCTAAAACACACCTCATTTCTCATCTCCTTGTGCCCGGGTTCGCCATTCCAGCCGCTTTACTAGCAAGCTCCCTACTTGGAGCATCAGCACCTTTAACCTCCTGTTCCGTACAGGTTGCAATTTGTCCTGAGGATAAACGGGAAGACGTGGAACCAATGAGAGACTAGCTCTTGGTGTTGGGACAGGCACAGGTCACTCTATTTTCCCATCAGAAAGAAGAATTAACCACAGGCTCAGCCTGACCCCCGGAACCAGAACAGGGCCTGAAGCCATTCTGCGATTTTGCGGCCAGCTCCCATAAAAACGAGTTGTAAAATGGAGGTTCAGGGCACTGCAATTCACAAACCTGCAGAGTTATAAATGATAACTCTCGTCCACAAATATATTGAGGGAAGGCAAAGAAGAAGATTTGAAATCAAGGCAGAATTGCACGAAACAGATTTCAGGAGGTAGATACGAATCGCCTTTAAAGCACATGAAAAGCGGCAAAACGTTGACAATGATGCCCTTGGCCAAAAAGGGCGTATGCGTTTTTTCCTGAATATATTCAGGAAAAAACGCATACGCCCTTTTTGGCCAACCAAGCAACCTGGAAAGGCAAATCAGCGCTACAAAGAAGTCTCGCTTCCCATCGGTCAAAAGGGCCATGCTGAAAAAAGTGTCAAAACCAGAAATGCAGGACAGGCCATGGAGAAATGGGAGCCTTGCTACACTGATGGGCGGGATGTAAATTGCCAAGAGCCACTCTGGAGAAGTGTCCGGTGAGTCCTGAAACATCTGAAAAACACAGCTTAGAGAGCATAGGGCACTTCCACTCATGGGGGTATAAATTGGGAAAATGAAAAATCAGCAAGACACAAGCACCCCAAAGTTTAGGGCTGCTCTGTTGACCAGGACCTCCACTTCATTCCACCTTAAATATCCCAGGAAAGAGAAAAATGGATAAAGAAGTTGTGGTCCTTATGTACATTGGAATATCACTCAGCCAGGAAATCAATGTCGTAAGGTTAGTAGCAGCATGATGAGTGGATTTAGGTACGACGATTCTAAGTGAAATAAGTCACACAGAAAAGGACACTTCTCATAAGGTATCACTGATAGAGGGAATGTAAAAACCGTTACACTTGAACTGAATTACAAAACAGAACAGAGTCACACATGCAGAAAACACACTATGGCTGCTTAACGGGAAAGGTGAGGTGGGGTGATACATAAAACAAGGGTATCAAATTAGCTCAGATACCGTTCCATAAACCCAATATGTAATAGACAAGACCTACTCCTTGCTCAGAGAACTGGACTCAACACGCCCTATTCACCGCACAAGAATATATCTGACTAATAATAATCGTAAAACCTATGTATTGATATCTCTCTGTTAGTGTGTCAAGTGGGTGTAAAGCGGCATAAACACAGCAGTGAAAAGCAGCTAAACCCCATTATAAAAATAAATTACTTTGAAACACCCATGAAACAAAGACAGTGAAAGAGAGAGAAATTCTTACACAATGCGTTCAGGGGCTGTGATGCAACCTGGATTGACCATATCTAGACGCACAGCTGGATGAGACATAAGGGTGGACACTCTTGGGGCTGAGAGGTTTGGTGAGGTTGGGTGAGCAAACGCAGACCCTTTAAAGGAATACTGCGTGGTACCCATCGCATGGGTCCCAAATCTCCAGGTTCAAGGGCATCTTCCTACATCAAAAACATGCATGAGAAACCCAGAAGATGGTACACCGTGTGATGGGGAAAGGTTTCTAAAACGCACCTCATTTCTCATCTCCTTGTGCCCGGGTTCGCCATTCCAGCCGCTTTACTAGCAAGCTCCCTACTTGGAGCATCAGCACCTTTAACCTCCTGTTCCATACAGGTTGCAATTTGTCCTGAGGATAAACGGGAAGACGTGGAACCAACGAGAGACTAGCTCTTGGTGTTGGGACAGGCACAGGTCACTCTATTTTCCCATCAGAAAGAAGAATTAACCACAGGCTCAGCCTGCCCCCCGGAACCAGAACAGGGCCTGAAGCCATTCTGCGATTTTGCGGCCAGCTCCCATAAAAACGAGTTGTAAAATGGAGGTTCAGGGCACTGCGATTCACAAACCTGCAGAGTTATAAATTAGAACTCTCGTCCACAAATATATTGAGGGAAGGCAAAGAAGAGGATTTGAAATCAAGGCAGAATTGCAGGAAACAGATTTCAGGAGGTAGATACGAATCGCCTTTAAAGCACATGAAAAGCGGCAAAACGTTGACAATGATGCCCTTGGCCAAAAAGGGCGTATGCGTTTTTTCCTGAATATATTCAGGAAAAAACGCATACGCCCTTTTTGGCCAACCAAGCAACCTGGAAAGGCAAATCAGCGCTACAAAGAAGTCTCGCTTCCCATCGGTCAAAAGGGCCATGCTGAAAAAAGTGTCAAAACCAGAAATGCAGGACAGGCCATGGAGAAATGGGAGCCTTGCTACACTGATGGGCGGGATGTAAATTGCCAAGAGCCACTCTGGAGAAGTGTCCGGTGAGTCCTGAAACATCTGAAAAACACAGCTTAGAGAGCATAGGGCACTTCCACTCATGGGGGTATAAATTGGGAAAATTAAAAATCAGCAAGACGCAAGCACCCCAAAGTTTAGGGCTGCTCTGTTGACCAGGACCTCCACTTCATTCCACCTTCAATATCCCAGGAAAGAGAAAAATGGATAAAGAAGTTGTGGTCCTTATGTACAATGGAATATCACTCAGCCAGGAAATCAATGTCGTAAGGTTAGTAGCAGCATGATGAGTGGATTTAGGTACGACGATTCTAAGTGAAATAAGTCACACAGAAAAGGACACTTCTCATAAGGTATCACTGATAGAGGGAATGTAAAAACCGTTACACTTGAACTGAATTACAAAACAGAACAGAGTCACACATGCAGAAAACACACTATGGCTGCTTAACGGGAAAGGTGAGGTGGGGTGATACATAAAACAAGGGTATCAAATTAGCTCAGATACCATTCCATAAACCCAATATGTAATAGACAAGACCTACTCCTTGCTCAGAGAACTGGACTCAACACGCCCTATTCAACGCACAAGAATATATCTGATTAATAATAATCGTAAAACTTATGTATTGATATCTCTCTGTTAGTGTGTCAAGTGGGTGTAAAGCGGCATAAACACAGCAGTGAAAAGCAGCTAAACCCCATTATAAAAATAAATTACTTTGAAACACCCATGAAACAAAGACAGTGAAAGAGAGAGAAATTCTTACACAATGCGTTCAGGGGCTGTGATGCAACCTGGATTGACCATATCTAGACGCACAGCTGGATGAGACATAAGGGTGGACACTCTTGGGGCTGAGAGGTTTGGTGAGGTTGGGTGAGCAAACGCAGACCCTTTAAAGGAATACTGCGTGGTACCCATCGCATGGGTCACAAATCTCCAGGTTCAAGGGCATCTTCCTACATCAAAAACATGCATGAGAAACCCAGAAGATGGTACACCGTGTGATGGGGAAAGGTTTCTAAAACACACCTCATTTCTCATCTCCTTGTGCCCGGGTTCGCCATTCCAGCCGCTTTACTAGCAAGCTCCCTACTTGGAGCATCAGCACCTTTAACCTCCTGTTCCGTACAGGTTGCAATTTGTCCTGAGGATAAACGGGAAGACGTGGAACCAATGAGAGACTAGCTCTTGGTGTTGGGACAGGCACAGGTCACTCTATTTTCCCATCAGAAAGAAGAATTAACCACAGGCTCAGCCTGACCCCCGGAACCAGAACAGGGCCTGAAGCCATTCTGCGATTTTGCGGCCAGCTCCCATAAAAACGAGTTGTAAAATGGAGGTTCAGGGCACTGCAATTCACAAACCTGCAGAGTTATAAATGATAACTCTCGTCCACAAACATATTGAGGGAAGGCAAAGAAGAGGATTTGAAATCAAGGCAGAATTGCAGGAAACAGATTTCAGGAGGTAGATACGAATCGCCTTTAAAGCACATGAAAAGCGGCAAAACGTTGACAATGATGCCCTTGGCCAAAAAGGGCGTATGCGTTTTTTCCTGAATATATTCAGGAAAAAACGCATACGCCCTTTTTGGCCAACCAAGCAACCTGGAAAGGCAAATCAGCGCTACAAAGAAGTCTCGCTTCCCATCGGTCAAAAGGGCCATGCTGAAAAAAGTGTCAAAACCAGAAATGCAGGACAGGCCATGGAGAAATGGGAGCCTTGCTACACTGATGGGCGGGATGTAAATTGCCAAGAGCCACTCTGGAGAAGTGTCCGGTGAGTCCTGAAACATCTGAAAAACACAGCTTAGAGAGCATAGGGCACTTCCACTCATGGGGGTATAAATTGGGAAAATTAAAAATCAGCAAGACACAAGCACCCCAAAGTTTAGGGCTGCTCTGTTGACCAGGACCTCCACTTCATTCCACCTTAAATATCCCAGGAAAGAGAAAAATGGATAAAGAAGTTGTGGTCCTTATGTACAATGGAATATCACTCAGCCAGGAAATCAATGTCGTAAGGTTAGTAGCAGCATGATGAGTGGATTTAGGTATGACGATTCTAAGTGAAATAAGTCACACAGAAAAGGACACTACTCATAAGGTATCACTGATAGAGGGAATGTAAAAACCGTTACACTTGAACTGAATTACAAAACAGAACAGACTCACACATGCAGAAAACACACTATGGCTGCTTAACGGGAAAGGTGAGGTGGGGTGATACATAAAACAAGGGTATCAAATTAGCTCAGATACCGTTCCATAAACCCAATATGTAATAGACAAGACCTACTCCTTGCTCAGAGAACTGGACTCAACACGCCCTATTCACCGCACAAGAATATATCTGACTAATAATAATCGTAAAACCTATGTATTGATATCTCTCTGTTAGTGTGTCAAGTGGGTGTAAAGCGGCATAAACACATCAGTGAAAAGCAGCTAAACCCCATTATAAAAATAAATTACTTTGAAACCACCATGAAACAAAGACAGTGAAAGAGAGAGAAATTCTTACACAATGCATTCAGGGGCTGTGATGCAACCTGGATTGACCATATCTAGACGCACAGCTGGATGAGACATAAGGGTGGACACTCTTGGGGCTGAGAGGTTTGGTGAGGTTGGGTGAGCAAACGCAGACCCTTTAAAGGAATACTGCGTGGTACCCATCGCATGGGTCCCAAATCTCCAGGTTCAAGGGCATCTTCCTACATCAAAAACATGCATGAGAAACCCAGAAGATGGTACACCGTGTGATGGGGAAAGGTTTCTAAAACGCACCTCATTTCTCATCTCCTTGTGCCCGGGTTCGCCATTCCAGCCGCTTTACTAGCAAGCTCCCTACTTGGAGCATCAGCACCTTTAACCTCCTGTTCCGTACAGGTTGCAATTTGTCCTGAGGATAAACGGGAAGACGTGGAACCAACGAGAGACTAGCTCTTGGTGTTGGGACAGGCACAGGTCACTCTATTTTCCCATCAGAAAGAAGAATTAACCACAGGCTCAGCCTGACCCCCGGAACCAGAACAGGGCCTGAAGCCATTCTGCGATTTTGCGGCCAGCTCCCATAAAAACGAGTTGTAAAATGGAGGTTCAGGGCACTGCAATTCACAAACCTGCAGAGTTATAAATGATAACTCTCGTCCACAAACATATTGAGGGAAGGCAAAGAAGAGGATTTGAAATCAAGGCAGAATTGCAGGAAACAGATTTCAGGAGGTAGATACGAATCGTCTTTAAAGCACATGAAAAGCGGCAAAACGTTGACAATGATGCCCTTGGCCATAAAGGGCGTATGCGTTTTTTCCTGAATATATTCAGGAAAAAACGCATACGCCCTTTTTGGCCAACCAAGCAACCTGGAAAGGCAAATCAGCGCTACAAAGAAGTCTCGCTTCCCATCGGTCAAAAGGGCCATGCTGAAAAAAGTGTCAAAACCAGAAATGCAGGACAGGCCATGGAGAAATGGGAGCCTTGCTACACTGATGGGCGGGATGTAAATTGCCAAGAGCCACTCTGGAGAAGTGTCCGGTGAGTCCTGAAACATCTGAAAAACACAGCTTAGAGAGCATAGGGCACTTCCACTCATGGGGGTATAAATTGGGAAAATTAAAAATCAGCAAGACACAAGCACCCCAAAGTTTAGGGCTGCTCTGTTGACCAGGACCTCCACTTCATTCCACCTTAAATATCCCAGGAAAGAGAAAAATGGATAAAGAAGTTGTGGTCCTTATGTACAATGGAATATCACTCAGCCAGGAGATCAATGTCGTAAGGTTAGTAGCAGCATGATGAGTGGATTTAGGTATGACGATTCTAAGTGAAATAAGTCACACAGAAAAGGACAATACTCATAAGGTATCACTGATAGAGGGAATGTAAAAACCGTTACACTTGAACTGAATTACAAAACAGAACAGAGTCACACATGCAGAAAACACACTATGGCTGCTTAACGGGAAAGGTGAGGTGGGGTGATACATAAAACAAGGGTATCAAATTAGCTCAGATACCGTTCCATAAACCCAATATGTAATAGACAAGACCTACTCCTTGCTCAGAGAACTGGACTCAACACGCCCTATTCACCGCACAAGAATATATCTGACTAATAATAATCGTAAAACCTATGTATTGATATCTCTCTGTTAGTGTGTCAAGTGGGTGTAAAGCGGCATAAACACAGCAGTGAAAAGCAGCTAAACCCCATTATAAAAATAAATTACTTTGAAACACCCATGAAACAAAGACAGTGAAAGAGAGAGAAATTCTTACACAATGCGTTCAGGGGCTGTGATGCAACCTGGATTGACCATATCTAGACGCACAGCTGGATGAGACATAAGGGTGGACACTCTTGGGGCTGAGAGGTTTGGTGAGGTTGGGTGAGCAAACGCAGACCCTTTAAAGGAATACTGCGTGGTACCCATCGCATGGGTCCCAAATCTCCAGGTTCAAAGGCATCTTCCTACGTCAAAAACATGCATGAGAAACCCATTAGATGGTACACCGTGTGATGGGGAAAGGTTTCTAAAACGCACCTCATTTCTCATCTCCTTGTGCCCGGGTTCGCCATTCCAGCCGCTTTACTAGCAAGCTCCCTACTTGGAGCATCAGCACCTTTAACCTCCTGTTCCGTACAGGTTGCAATTTGTCCTGAGGATAAACGGGAAGACGTGGAACCAACGAGAGACTAGCTCTTGGTGTTGGGACAGGCACAGGTCACTCTATTTTCCCATCAGAAAGAAGAATTAACCACAGGCTCAGCCTGACCCCCGGAACCAGAACAGGGCCTGAAGCCATTCTGCGATTTTGCGGCCAGCTCCCATAAAAACGAGTTGTAAAATGGAGGTTCAGGGCACTGCAATTCACAAACCTGCAGAGTTATAAATGAGAACTCTCGCCCACAAATATATTCAGGGAAGGCAAAGAAGAGGATTTGAAATCAAGGCAGAATTGCACGAAACAGATTTCAGGAGGTAGATACGAATCGCCTTTAAAGCACATGAAAAGCGGCAAAACGTTGACAATGATGCCCTTGGCCAAAAAGGGCGTATGCGTTTTTTCCTGAATATATTCAGGAAAAAACGCATACGCCCTTTTTGGCCAACCAAGCAACCTGGAAAGGCAAATCAGCGCTACAGAGAAGTCTCGCTTCCCATCGGTCAAAAGGGCCATGCTGAAAAAAGTTTCAAAACCAGAAATGCAGGACAGGCCATGGAGAAATGGGAGCCTTGCTACACTGATGGGCGGGATGTAAATTGCCAACAGCCACTCTGGAGAAGTGTACGGTGTGTCCTGAAACATCTGAAAAACACAGCTTAGAGAGCATAGGGCACTTCCACTCATGGGGGTATAAATTGGGAAAATGAAAAATCAGCAAGACACAAGCACCCCAAAGTTGAGCGCTGCTCTGTTGACAAGGACCTCCACTTCATTCCACCTTAAATATCCCAGGAAAGAGAAAAATGGATAAAGAAGTTGTGGTCCTTATGTACAATGGAATATCACTCAGCCATGAAATCAATGTCATAAGGTTAGTAGCAGCATGATGAGTGGATTTAGGTATGACGATTCTAAGTGAAATAAGTCACACAGAAAAGGACAGTTCTCATAAGGTATCACTTTTAGAGGGAATGTAAAAACCGTTACACTTGAACTGAATTACAAAACAGAACAGAGTCACACATGCAGAAAACAGACTATGGCTGCTTAACGGGAAAGGTGAGGTGGGGTGATACATAAAACAAGGGTATCAAATTAGCTCAGATACCATTCCATAAACCCAATATGTAGTAGACAAGACCTACTCCTTGCTCAGAGAACTGGACTCAACACGCCCTATTCACCGCACAAGAATATATCTGACTAATAATAATCGTAAAACCTATGTATTGATATCTCTCTGTTAGTGTGTCAAGTGGGTGTAAAGCGGCATAAACACAGCAGTGAAAAGCAGCTAAACCCCATTATAAAAATAAATTAATTTGAAACACCCATGAAACAAAGACAGTGAAAGAGAGAGAAATTCTTACACAATGCGTTCAGGGGCTGTGATGCAACCTGGATTGACCATATCTAGACGCACAGCTGGATGAGACATAAGGGTGGACACTCTTGGGGCTGAGAGGTTTGGTGAGGTTGGGTGAGCAAACGCAGACCCTTTAAAGGAATACTGCGTGGTACCCATCGCATGGGTCCCAAATCTCCAGGTTCAAGGGCATCTTCCTACATCAAAAACATGCATGAGAAACCCAGAAGATGGTACACCGTGTGATGGTGAAAGGTTTCTAAAACGCACCTCATTTCTCATCTCCTTGTGCCCGGGTTCGCCATTCCTGCCACTTTACTAGCAAGCTCCCTACTTGGAGCATCAGCACCTTTAACCTCCTGTTCCATACAGGTTGCAATTTGTCCTGAGGATAAACGGGAAGACGTGGAACCAACGAGAGACTAGCTCTTGGTGTTGGGACAGGCACAGGTCACTCTATTTTCCCATCAGAAAGAAGAATTAACCACAGGCTCAGCCTGCCCCCCGGAACCAGAACAGGGCCTGAAGCCATTCTGCGATTTTGCGGCCAGCTCCCATAAAAACGAGTTGTAAAATGGAGGTTCAGGGCACTGCAATTCACAAACCTGCAGAGTTATAAATGATAACTCCCGTCCACAAATATATTGAGGGAAGGCAAAGAAGAGGAGTTGAAATCAAGGCAGAATTGCACGAAACAGATTTCAGGAGGTAGATACGAATCGCCTTTAAAGCACATGAAAAGCGGCAAAACGTTGACAATGATGCCCTTGGCCAAAAAGGGCGTATGCGTTTTTTCCTGAATATATTCAGGAAAAAACGCATACGCCCTTTTTGGCCAACCAAGCAACCTGGAAAGGCAAATCAGCGCTACAAAGAAGTCTCGCTTCCCATCGGTCAAAAGGGCCATGCTGAAAAAAGTGTCAAAACCAGAAATGCAGGACAGGCCATGGAGAAATGGGAGCCTTGCTACACTGATGGGCGGGATGTAAATTGCCAAGAGCCACTCTGGAGAAGTGTCCGGTGAGTCCTGAAACATCTGAAAAACACAGCTTAGAGAGCATAGGGCACTTCCACTCATGGGGGTATAAATTGGGAAAATTAAAAATCAGCAAGACACAAGCACCCCAAAGTTTAGGGCTGCTCTGTTGACCAGGACCTCCACTTCATTCCACCTTAAATATCCCAGGAAAGAGAAAAATGGATAAAGAAGTTGTGGTCCTTATGTACAATGGAATATCACTCAGCCAGGAAATCAATGTCGTAAGGTTAGTAGCAGCATGATGAGTGGATTTAGGTATGACGATTCTAAGTGAAATAAGTCACACAGAAAAGGACACTACTCATAAGGTATCACTGATAGAGGGAATGTAAAAACCGTTACACTTGAACTGAATTACAAAACAGAACAGAGTCACACATGCAGAAAACACACTATGGCTGCTTAACGGGAAAGGTGAGGTGGGGTGATACATAAAACAAGGGTATCAAATTAGCTCAGATACCGTTCCATAAACCCAATATGTAATAGACAAGACCTACTCCTTGCTCAGAGAACTGGACTCAACACGCCCTATTCACCGCACAAGAATATATCTGACTAATAATAATCGTAAAACCTATGTATTGATATCTCTCTGTTAGTGTGTCAAGTGGGTGTAAAGCGGCATAAACACAGCAGTGAAAAGCAGCTAAACCCCATTATAAAAATAAATTACTTTGAAACACCCATGAAACAAAGACAGTGAAAGAGAGAGAAATTCTTACACAATGCGTTCAGGGGCTGTGATGCAACCTGGATTGACCATATCTAGACGCAAAGCTGGATGAGACATAAGGGTGGACACTCTTGGGGATGAGAGGTTTGTTGAGGTTGGGTGAGCAAACGCAGACCCTTTAAAGGAATACTGCGTGGTACCCATCGCATGGGTCCCAAATCTCCAGGTTCAAAGGCATCTTCCTACATCAAAAACATGCATGAGAAACCCAGAAGATGGTACACCGTGTGATGGGGAAAGGTTCCTAAAACGCACCTCATTTCTCATCTCCTTGTGCCCGGGTTCGCCATTCCAGCCGCTTTACTAGCAAGCTCCCTACTTGGAGCATCAGCACCTTTAACCTCCTGTTCCGTACAGGTTGCAATTTGTCCTGAGGATAAACGGGAAGACGTGGAACCAACGAGAGACTAGCTCTTGGTGTTGGGACAGGCACAGGTCACTCTATTTTCCCATCAGAAGGAAGAATTAACCACAGGCTCAGCCTGACCCCCGGAACCAGAACAGGGCCTGAAGCCATTCTGCGATTTTGCGGCCAGCTCCCATAAAAACGAGTTGTAAAATGGAGGTTCAGGGCACTGCAATTCACAAACCTGCAGAGTTATAAATGAGAACTCTCGCCCACAAATATATTGAGGGAAGGCAAAGAAGAGGATTTGAAATCAAGGCAGAATTGCAGGAAACAGATTTCAGGAGGTAGATACGAATTGCCTTTAAAGCACATGAAAAGCGGCAAAACGTTGACAATGATGCCCTTGGCCAAAAAGGGCGTATGCGTTTTTTCCTGAATATATTCAGGAAAAAACGCATACGCCCTTTTTGGCCAACCAAGCAACCTGGAAAGGCAAATCAGCGCTACAGAGAAGTCTCGCTTCCCATCGGTCAAAAGGGCCATGCTGAAAAAAGTGTCAAAACCAGAAATGCAGGACAGGCCATGGAGAAATGGGAGCCTTGCTACACTGATGGGCGGGATGTAAATTGCCAACAGCCACTCCTGAGAAGTGTACGGTGTGTCCTGAAACATCTGAAAAACACAGCTTAGAGAGCATAGGGCACTTCCACTCATGGGGGTATAAATTGGGAAAATGAAAAATCAGCAAGACACAAGCACCCCAAAGTTGAGCGCTGCTCTGTTGACCAGGACCTCCACTTCATTCCACCTTAAATATCCCAGGAAAGAGAAAAATGGATAAAGAAGTTGTGGTCCTTATGTACAATGGAATATCACTCAGCCATGAAATCAATGTCATAAGGTTAGTAGCAGCATGATGAGTGGATTTAGGTACGACGATTCTAAGTGAAATAAGTCACACAGAAAAGGACACTTCTCATAAGGTATCACTTTTAGAGGGAATGTAAAAACCGTTACACTTGAACTGAATTACAAAACAGAACAGAGTCACACATGCAGAAAACAGACTATGGCTGCTTAACGGGAAAGGTGAGGTGGGGTGATACATAAAACAAGGGTATCAAATTAGCTCAGATACCGTTCCATAAACCCAATATGTAGTAGACAAGACCTACTCCTTGCTCAGAGAACTGGACTCAACACGTCCTATTCACCGCACAAGAATATATCTGACTAATAATAATCGTAAAACCTATGTATTGATATCTCTCTGTTAGTGTGTCAAGTGGGTGTAAAGCGGCATAAACACAGCAGTGAAAAGCAGCTAAACCCCATTATAAAAATAAATTACTTTGAAACACCCATGAAACAAAGACAGTGAAAGAGAGAGAAATTCTTACACAATGCGTTCAGGGGCTGTGATGCAACCTGGATTGACCATATCTAGACGCACAGCTGGATGAGGCATAAGGGTGGACACTCTTGGGGCTGAGAGGTTTGGTGAGGTTGGGTGAGCAAACGCAGACCCTTTAAAGTAATACTGCGTGGTAACCATCGCATGGGTCCCAAATCTCCAGGTTCAAGGGCATCTTCCTACATCAAAAACATGCATGAGAAACCCAGAAGATGGTACACCGTGTGATGGTGAAAGGTTTCTAAAACGCACCTCATTTCTCATCTCCTTGTGCCCGGGTTCGCCATTCCTGCCACTTTACTAGCAAGCTCCCTACTTGGAGCATCAGCACCTTTAACCTCCTGTTCCATACAGGTTGCAATTTGTCCTGAGGATAAACGGGAAGACGTGGAACCAACGAGAGACTAGCTCTTGGTGTTGGGACAGGCACAGGTCACTCTATTTTCCCATCAGAAAGAAGAATTAACCACAGGCTCAGCCTGCCCCCCGGAACCAGAAGAGGGCCTGAAGCCATTCTGCGATTTTGCGGCCAGCTCCCATAAAAACGATTTGTAAAATGGAGGTTCAGGGCACTGCAATTCACAAACCTGCAGAGTTATAAATGATAACTCCCGTCCACAAATATATTGAGGGAAGGCAAAGAAGAGGATTTGAAATCAAGGCAGAATTGCAGGAAACAGATTTCAGGAGGTAGATACGAATCGCCTTTAAAGCACATGAAAAGCGGCAAAACGTTGACAATGATGCCCTTGGCCAAAAAGGGCGTATGCGTTTTTTCCTGAATATATTCAGGAAAAAACGCATACGCCCTTTTTGGCCAACCAAGCAACCTGGAAAGGCAAATCAGCGCTACAGAGAAGTCTCGCTTCCCATCGGTCAAAAGGGCCATGCTGAAAAAAGTGTCAAAACCAGAAATGCAGGACAGGCCATGGAGAAATGGGAGCCTTGCTACACTGATGGGCGGGATGTAAATTGCCAAGAGCCACTCTGGAGAAGTGTCCGGTGAGTCCTGAAACATCTGAAAAACACAGCTTAGAGAGCATAGGGCACTTCCACTCATGGGGGTATAAATTGGGAAAATTAAAAATCAGCAAGACACAAGCACCCCAAAGTTTAGGGCTGCTCTGTTGACCAGGACCTCCACTTCATTCCACCTTAAATATCCCAGGAAAGAGAAAAATGGATAAAGAAGTTGTGGTCCTTATGTACAATGGAATATCACTCAGCCAGGAAATCAATGTCGTAAGGTTAGTAGCAGCATGATGAGTGGATTTAGGTATGACGATTCTAAGTGAAATAAGTCACACAGAAAAGGACACTACTCATAAGGTATCACTGATAGAGGGAATGTAAAAACCGTTACACTTGAACTGAATTACAAAACAGAACAGAGTCACACATGCAGAAAACACACTATGGCTGCTTAACGGGAAAGGTGAGGTGGGGTGATACATAAAACAAGGGTATCAAATTAGCTCAGATACTGTTCCATAAACCCAATATGTAATAGACAAGACCTACTCCTTGCTCAGAGAACTGGACTCAACACGCCCTATTCACCGCACAAGAATATATCTGACTAATAATAATCGTAAAACCTATGTATTGATATCTCTCTGTTAGTGTGTCAAGTGGGTGTAAAGCGGCATAAACACAGCAGTGAAAAGCAGCTAAACCCCATTATAAAAATAAATTACTTTGAAACAGCCGTGAAACAAAGACAGTGAAAGAGAGAGAAATTCTTACACAATGCGTTCAGGGGCTGTGATGCAACCTGGATTGACCATATCTAGACGCAAAGCTGGATGAGACATAAGGGTGGACACTCTTGGGGCTGAGAGGTTTGGTGAGGTTGGGTGAGCAAACGCAGACCCTTTAAAGGAATACTGCGTGGTACCCATCGCATGGGTCCCAAATCTCCAGGTTCAAAGGCATCTTCCTACATCAAAAACATGCATGAGAAACCCAGAAGATGGTACACCGTGTGATGGGGAAAGGTTTCTAAAACGCACCTCATTTCTCATCTCCTTGTGCCCGGGTTCGCCATTCCAGCCGCTTTACTAGCAAGCTCCCTACTTGGAGCATCAGCACCTTTAACCTCCTGTTCCGTACAGGTTGCAATTTGTCCTGAGGATAAACGGGAAGACGTGGAACCAACGAGAGACTAGCTCTTGGTGTTGGGACAGGCACAGGTCACTCTATTTTCCCATCAGAAAGAAGAATTAACCACAGGCTCAGCCTGACCCCCGGAACCAGAACAGGGCCTGAAGCCATTCTGCGATTTTGCGGCCAGCTCCCATAAAAATGAGTTGTAAAATGGAGGTTCAGGGCACTGCAATTCACAAACCTGCAGAGTTATAAATGAGAACTCTCGCCCACAAATATATTGAGGGAAGGCAAAGAAGAGGAGTTGAAATCAAGGCAGAATTGCAGGAAACAGATTTCAGGAGGTAGATACGAATCGCCTTTAAAGCACATGAAAAGCGGCAAAACGTTGACAATGATGCCCTTGGCCAAAAAGGGCGTATGCGTTTTTTCCTGAATATATTCAGGAAAAAACGCATACGCCCTTTTTGGCCAACCAAGCAACCTGGAAAGGCAAATCAGCGCTACAAAGAAGTCTCGCTTCCCATCGGTCAAAAGGGCCATGCTGAAAAAAGTGTCAAAACCAGAAATGCAGGACAGGCCATGGAGAAATGGGAGCCTTGCTACACTGATGGGCGGGATGTAAATTGCCAAGAGCCACTCTGGAGAAGTGTCCGGTGAGTCCTGAAACATCTGAAAAACACAGCTTAGAGAGCATAGGGCACTTCCACTCATGGGGTTATAAATTGGGAAAATTAAAAATCAGCAAAACACAAGCACCCCAAAGTTTAGGGCTGCTCTGTTGACCAGGACCTCCACTTCATTCCACCTTAAATATCCCAGGAAAGAGAAAAATGGATAAAGAAGTTGTGGTCCTTATGTACAATGGAATATCACTCAGCCAGGAAATCAATGTCGTAAGGTTAGTAGCAGCATGATGAGTGGATTTAGGTACGACGATTCTAAGTGAAATAAGTCACACAGAAAAGGACACTTCTCATAAGGTATCACTGATAGAGGGAATGTAAAAACCGTTACACTTGAACTGAATTACAAAACAGAACAGAGTCACACATGCAGAAAACACACTATGGCTGCTTAACGGGAAAGGTGAGGTGGGGTGATACATAAAACAAGGGTATCAAATTAGCTCAGATACCGTTCCATAAACCCAATATGTAATAGACAAGACCTACTCCTTGCTCAGAGAACTGGACTCAACACGCCCTATTCACCGCACAAGAATATATCTGACTAATAATAATCGTAAAACCTATGTATTGATATCTCTCTGTTAGTGTGTCAAGTGGGTGTAAAGCGGCATAAACACAGCAGTGAAAAGCAGATAAACCCCATTATAAAAATAAATTACTTTAAAACACCCATGAAACAAAGACAGTGAAAGAGAGAGAAATTCTTACACAATGCGTTCAGGGGCTGTGATGCAACCTGGATTGACCATATCTAGACGCACAGCTGGATGAGACATAAGGGTGGACACTCTTGGGGCTGAGAGGTTTGGTGAGGTTGGGTGAGCAAACGCAGACCCTTTAAAGGAATACTGCGTGGTACCCATCGCATGGGTCCCAAATCTCCAGGTTCAAGGGCATCTTCCTACATCAAAAACATGCATGAGAAACCCAGAAGATGGTACACCGTGTGATGGGGAAAGGTTTCTAAAACGCACCTCATTTCTCATCTCCTTGTGCCCGGGTTCGCCATTCCAGCCTCTTTACTAGCAAGCTCCCTACTTGGAGCATCAGCACCTTTAACCTCCTGTTCCATACAGGTTGCAATTTGTCCTGAGGATAAACGGGAAGATGTGGAACCAACGAGAGACTAGCTCTTGGTGTTGGGACAGGCACAGGTCACTCTATTTTCCCATCAGAAAGAAGAATTAACCACAGGCTCAGCCTGCGCCCCGGAACCAGAACAGGGCCTGAAGCCATTCTGCGATTTTGCGGCCAGCTCCCATAAAAACGAGTTGTAAAATGGAGGTTCAGGGCACTGCAATTCACAAACCTGCAGAGTTATAAATGATAACTGTCGTCCACAAATATACTGAGGGAAGGCAAAGAAGAGGATTTGAAATCAAGGCAGAATTGCAGGAAACAGATTTCAGGAGGTAGATTCGAATCGCCTTTAAAGCACATGAAAAGCGGCAAAACGTTGACAATGATGCCCTTGGCCAAAAAGGGCGTATGCGTTTTTTCCTGAATATATTCAGGAAAAAACGCTTACGCCCTTTTTGGCCAACCAAGCAACCTGGAAAGGCAAATCAGCGCTACAAAGAAGTCTCGCTTCCCATCGGTCAAAAGGGCCATGCTGAAAAAAGTGTCAAAACCAGAAATGCAGGACAGGCCATGGAGAAATGGGAGCCTTGCTACACTGATGGGTGGGATGTAAATTGCCAAGAGCCACTCTGGAGAAGTGTCCGGTGAGTCCTGAAACATCTGAAAAACACAGCTTAGAGAGCATAGGGCACTTCCACTCATGGGGGTATAAATTGGGAAAATTAAAAATCAGCAAGACACAAGCACCCCAAAGTTTAGGGCTGCTCTGTTGACCAGGACCTCCACTTCATTCCACCTTAAATATCCCAGGAAAGAGAAAAATGGAGAAAGAAGTTGTGGTCCTTATGTACATTGGAATATCACTCAGCCAGGAAATCAATGTCGTAAGGTTAGTAGCAGCATGATGAGTGGATTTAGGTACGACGATTCTAAGTGAAATAAGTCACACAGAAAAGGACACTTCTCATAAGGTATCACTGATAGAGGGAATGTAAAAACCGTTACACTTGAACTGAATTACAAAACAGAACAGAGTCACACATGCAGAAAACACACTATGGCTGCTTAACGGGAAAGGTGAGGTGGGGTGATACATAAAACAAGGGTATCAAATTAGCTCAGATACCGTTCCATAAACCCAATATGTAATAGACAAGACCTACTCCTTGCTCAGAGAACTGGACTCAACACGCCCTATTCACCGCACAAGAATATATCTGACTAATAATAATCGTAAAACCTATGTATTGATATCTCTCTGTTAGTGTGTCAAGTGGGTGTAAAGCGGCATAAACACAGCAGTGAAAAGCAGCTAAACCCCATTATAAAAATAAATTACTTTGAAACACCCATGAAACAAAGACAGTGAAAGAGAGAGAAATTCTTACACAATGCGTTCAGGGGCTGTGATGCAACCTGGATTGACCATATCTAGACGCACAGCTGGATGAGACATAAGGGTGGACACTCTTGGGGCTGAGAGGTTTGGTGAGGTTGGGTGAGCAAACGCAGACCCTTTAAAGGAATACTGCGTGGTACCCATCGCATGGGTCCCAAATCTCCAGGTTCAAGGGCATCTTCCTACATCAAAAACATGCATGAGAAACCCAGAAGATGGTACACCGTGTGATGGGGAAAGGTTTCTAAAACGCACCTCATTTCTCATCTCCTTGTGCCCGGGTTCGCCATTCCAGCCGCTTTACTAGCAAGCTCCCTACTTGGAGCATCAGCACCTTTAACCTCCTGTTCCATACAGGTTGCAATTTGTCCTGAGGATAAACGGGAAGATGTGGAACCAACGAGAGACTAGCTCTTGGTGTTGGGACAGGCACAGGTCACTCTATTTTCCCATCAGAAAGAAGAATTAACCACAGGCTCAGCCTGACCCCCGGAACCAGAACAGGGCCTGAAGCCATTCTGCGATTTTGCGGCCAGCTCCCATAAAAACGAGTTGTAAAATGGAGGTTCAGGGCACTGCAATTCACAAACCTGCAGAGTTATAAATGATAACTGTCGTCCACAAATATATTGAGGGAAGGCAAAGAAGAGGATTTGAAATCAAGGCAGAATTGCAGGAAACAGATTTCAGGAGGTAGATTCGAATGGCCTTTAAAGCACATGAAAAGCGGCAAAACGTTGACAATGATGCCCTTGGCCAAAAAGGGCGTATGCGTTTTTTCCTGAATATATTCAGGAAAAAACGCATACGCCCTTTTTGGCCAACCAAGCAACCTGGAAAGGCAAATCAGCGCTACAAAGAAGTCTCGCTTCCCATCGGTCAAAAGGGCCATGCTGAAAAAAGTGTCAAAACCAGAAATGCAGGACAGGCCATGGAGAAATGGGAGCCTTGCTACACTGATGGGCGGGATGTAAATTGCCAAGAGCCACTCTGGAGAAGTGTCCGGTGAGTCCTGAAACATCTGAAAAACACAGCTTAGAGAGCATAGGGCACTTCCACTCATGGGGGTATAAATTGGGAAAATGAAAAATCAGCAAGACACAAGCACCCCAAAGTTTAGGGCTACTCTGTTGACCAGGACCTCCACTTCATTCCACCTTAAATATCCCAGGAAAGAGAAAAATGGATAAAGAAGTTGTGGTTCTTATGTACAATGGAATATCACTCAGCCAGGAAATCAATGTCGTAAGGTTAGTAGCAGCATGATGAGTGGATTTAGGTACGACGATTCTAAGTGAAATAAGTCACACAGAAAAGGACACTTCTCATAAGGTATCACTGATAGAGGGAATGTAAAAACCGTTACACTTGAACTGAATTACAAAACAGAACAGAGTCACACATGCAGAAAACACACTATGGCTGCTTAACGGGAAAGGTGAGGTGGGGTGATACATAAAACAAGGGTATCAAATTAGCTCAGATACCGTTCCATAAACCCAATATGTAATAGACAAGACCTACTCCTTGCTCAGAGAACTGGACTCAACACGCCCTATTCACCGCACAAGAATATATCTGACTAATAATAATCGTAAAACCTATGTATTGATATCTCTCTGTTAGTGTGTCAAGTGGGTGTAAAGCGGCATAAACACAGCAGTGAAAAGCAGCTAAACCCCATTATAAAAATAAATTACTTTGAAACACCCATGAAACAAAGACAGTGAAAGAGAGAGAAATTCTTACACAATGCGTTCAGGGGCTGTGATGCAACCTGGATTGACCATATCTAGACGCACAGCTGGATGAGACATAAGGGTGGACACTCTTGGGGCTGAGAGGTTTGGTGAGGTTGGGTGAGCAAACGCAGACCCTTTAAAGGAATACTGCGTGGTACCCATCGCATGGGTCCCAAATCTCCAGGTTCAAGGGCATCTTCCTACATCAAAAACATGCATGAGAAACCCAGAAGATGGTACACCGTGTGATGGGGAAAGGTTTCTAAAACGCACCTCATTTCTCATCTCCTTGTGCCCGGGTTCGCCATTCCAGCCGCTTTACTAGCAAGCTCCCTACTTGGAGCATCAGCACCTTTAACCTCCTGTTCCGTAGAGGTTGCAATCTGTCCTGAGGATAAACGGGAAGACGTGGAACCAACGAGAGACTAGCTCTTGGTGTTGGGACAGGCACAGGTCACTCTATTTTCCCATCAGAAAGAAGAATTAACCACAGGCTCAGCCTGCCCCCCGGAACCAGAACAGGGCCTGAAGCCATTCTGCGATTTTGCGGCCAGCTCCCATAAAAACGAGTTGTAAAATGGAGGTTCAGGGCACTGCAATTCACAAACCTGCAGAGTTATAAATGATAACTCTCGTCCACAAATATATTGAGGGAAGGCAAAGAAGAGGATTTGAAATCAAGGCAGAATTGCAGGAAACAGATTTCAGGAGGTAGATACGAATCGCCTTTAAAGCACATGAAAAGTGGCAAAACGTTGACAATGATGCCCTTGGCCAAAAAGGGCGTATGCGTTTTTTCCTGAATATATTCAGGAAAAAACGCATACGCCCTTTTTGGCCAACCAAGCCACCTGGAAAGGCAAATCAGCGCTACAAAGAAGTCTCGCTTCCCATCGGTCAAAAGGGCCATGCTGAAAAAAGTGTCAAAACCAGAAATGCAGGACAGGCCATGGAGAAATGGGAGCCTTGCTACACTGATGGGCGGGATGTAAATTGCCAAGAGCCACTCTGGAGAAGTGTCCGGTGAGTCCTGAAACATCTGAAAAACACAGCTTAGAGAGCATAGGGCACTTCCACTCATGGGGGTATAAATTGGGAAAATGAAAAATCAGCAAGACACAAGCACCCCAAAGTTTAGGGCTGCTCTGTTGACCAGGACCTCCACTTCATTCCACCTTAAATATCCCAGGAAAGAGAAAAATGGATAAAGAAGTTGTGGTCCTTATGTACAATGGAATATCACTCAGCCAGGAAATCAATGTCGTAAGGTTAGTAGCAGCATGATGAGTGGATTTAGGTACGACGATTCTAAGTGAAATAAGTCACACAGAAAAGGACACTTCTCATAAGGTATCACTGATAGAGGGAATGTAAAAACCGTTACACTTGAACTGAATTACAAAACAGAACAGAGTCACACATGCAGAAAACACACTATGGCTGCTTAACGGGAAAGGTGAGGTGGGGTGATACATAAAACAAGGGTATCAAATTAGCTCAGATACCGTTCCATAAACCCAATATGTAATAGACAAGACCTACTCCTTGCTCAGAGAACTGGACTCAACACGCCCTATTCACCGCACAAGAATATATCTGACTAATAATAATCGTAAAACCTATGTATTGATATCTCTCTGTTAGTGTGTCAAGTGGGTGTAAAGCGGCATAAACACAGCAGTGAAAAGCAGCTAAACCCCATTATAAAAATAAATTACTTTGAAACACCCATGAAACAAAGACAGTGAAAGAGAGAGAAATTCTTACACAATGCGTTCAGGGGCTGTGATGCAACCTGGATTGACCATATCTAGACGCACAGCTGGATGAGACATAAGGGTGGACACTCTTGGGGCTGAGAGGTTTGGTGAGGTTGGGTGAGCAAACGCAGACCCTTTAAAGGAATACTGCGTGGTACCCATCGCATGGGTCCCAAATCTCCAGGTTCAAGGGCATCTTCCTACATCAAAAACATGCATGAGAAACCCAGAAGATGGTACACCGTGTGATGGGGAAAGGTTTCTAAAACGCACCTCATTTCTCATCTCCTTGTGCCCGGGTTCGCCATTCCAGCCTCTTTACTAGCAAGCTCCCTACTTGGAGCATCAGCACCTTTAACCTCCTGTTCCATACAGGTTGCAATTTGTCCTGAGGATAAACGGGAAGACGTGGAACCAACGAGAGACTAGCTCTTGGTGTTGGGACAGGCACAGGTCACTCTATTTTCCCATCAGAAAGAAGAATTAACCACAGGCTCAGCCTGCGCCCCGGAACCAGAACAGGGCCTGAAGCCATTCTGCGATTTTGCGGCCAGCTCCCATAAAAACGAGTTGTAAAATGGAGGTTCAGGGCACTGCGATTCACAAACCTGCAGAGTTATAAATGATAACTGTCGTCCACAAATATATTGAAGGAAGGCAAAGAAGAGGATTTGAAATCAAGGCAGAATTGCAGGAAACAGATTTCAGGAGGTAGATTCGAATCGCCTTTAAAGCACATGAAAAGCGGCAAAACGTTGACAATGATGCCCTTGGCCAAAAAGGGTGTATGCGTTTTTTCCTGAATATATTCAGGAAAAAACGCATACGCCCTTTTTGGCCAACCAAGCAACCTGGAAAGGCAAATCAGCGCTACAAAGAAGTCTCGCTTCCCATCGGTCAAAAGGGCCATGCTGAAAAAAGTGTCAAAACCAGAAATGCAGGACAGGCCATGGAGAAATGGGAGCCTTGCTACACTGATGGGCGGGATGTAAATTGCCAAGAGCCACTCTGGAGAAGTGTCCGGTGAGTCCTGAAACATCTGAAAAACACAGCTTAGAGAGCATAGGGCACTTCCACTCATGGGGGTATAAATTGGGAAAATTAAAAATCAGCAAGACACAAGCACCCCAAAGTTTAGGGCTGCTCTGTTGACCAGGACCTCCACTTCATTCCACCTTAAATATCCCAGGAAAGAGAAAAATGGATAAAGAAGTTGTGGTTCTTATGTACAATGGAATATCACTCAGCCAGGAAATCAATGTCGTAAGGTTAGTAGCAGCATGATGAGTGGATTTAGGTACGACGATTCTAAGTGAAATAAGTCACACAGAAAAGGACACTTCTCATAAGGTATCACTGATAGAGGGAATGTAAAAACCGTTACACTTGAACTGAATTACAAAACAGAACAGAGTCACACATGCAGAAAACACACTATGGCTGCTTAACGGGAAAGGTGAGGTGGGGTGATACATAAAACAAGGGTATCAAATTAGCTCAGATACCGTTCCATAAACCCAATATGTAGTAGACAAGACCTACTCCTTGCTCAGAGAACTGGACTCAACACGCCCTATTCACCGCACAAGAATACATCTGACTAATAATAATCGTAAAACCTATGTATTGATATCTCTCTGTTAGTGTGTCAAGTGGGTGTAAAGCGGCATAAACACAGCAGTGAAAAGCAGCTAAACCCCATTATAAAAATAAATTACTTTGAAACACCCATGAAACAAAGACAGTGAAAGAGAGAGAAATTCTTACACAATGCGTTCAGGGGCTGTGATGCAACCTGGATTGACCATATCTAGACGCACAGCTGGATGAGACATAAGGGTGGACACTCTTGGGGCTGAGAGGTTTGGTGAGGTTGGGTGAGCAAACGCAGACCCTTTAAAGGAATACTGCGTGGTACCCATCGCATGGGTCCCAAATCTCCAGGTTCAAGGGCATCTTCCTACATCAAAAACATGCATGAGAAACCCAGAAGATGGTACACCGTGTGATGGGGAAAGGTTTCTAAAACGCACCTCATTTCTCATCTCCTTGTGCCCGGGTTCGCCATTCCAGCCGCTTTACTAGCAAGCTCCCTACTTGGAGCATCAGCACCTTTAACCTCCTGTTCCATACAGGTTGCAATTTGTCCTGAGGATAAACGGGAAGACGTGGAACCAACGAGAGACTAGCTCTTGGTGTTGGGACAGGCACAGGTCACTCTATTTTCCCATCAGAAAGAAGAATTAACCACAGGCTCAGCCTGCCCCCCAGAACCAGAACAGGGCCTGAAGCCATTCTGCGATTTTGCGGCCAGCTCCCATAAAAACGAGTTGTAAAATGGAGGTTCAGGGCACTGCAATTCACAAACCTGCAGAGTTATAAATGATAACTCTCGTCCACAAATATATTGAGGGAAGGCAAAGAAGAGGATTTGAAATCAAGGCAGAATTGCAGGAAACAGATTTCAGGAGGTAGATACGAATCGCCTTTAAAGCACATGAAAAGCGGCAAAACGTTGACAATGATGCCCTTGGCCAAAAAGGGCGTATGCGTTTTTTCCTGAATATATTCAGGAAAAAACGCATACGCCCTTTTTGGCCAACCAAGCCACCTGGAAAGGCAAATCAGCGCTACAAAGAAGTCTCGCTTCCCATCGGTCAAAAGGGCCATGCTGAAAAAAGTGTCAAAACCAGAAATGCAGGACAGGCCATGGAGAAATGGGAGCCTTGCTACACTGATGGGCGGGATGTAAATTGCCAAGAGCCACTCTGGAGAAGTGTCCGGTGAGTCCTGAAACATCTGAAAAACACAGCTTAGAGAGCATAGGGCACTTCCACTCATGGGGGTATAAATTGGGAAAATGAAAAATCAGCAAGACACAAGCACCCCAAAGTTTAGGGCTGCTCTGTTGACCAGGACCTCCACTTCATTCCACCTTAAATATCCCAGGAAAGAGAAAAATGGATAAAGAAGTTGTGGTCCTTATGTACAATGGAATATCACTCAGCCAGGAAATCAATGTCGTAAGGTTAGTAGCAGCATGATGAGTGGATTTAGGTACGACGATTCTAAGTGAAATAAGTCACACAGAAAAGGACACTTCTCATAAGGTATCACTGATAGAGGGAATGTAAAAACCGTTACACTTGAACTGAATTACAAAACAGAACAGAGTCACACATGCAGAAAACACACTATGGCTGCTTAACGGGAAAGGTGAGGTGGGGTGATACATAAAACAAGGGTATCAAATTAGCTCAGATACCGTTCCATAAACCCAATATGTAATAGACAAGACCTACTCCTTGCTCAGAGAACTGGACTCAACACGCCCTATTCACCGCACAAGAATATATCTGACTAATAATAATCGTAAAACCTATGTATTGATATCTCTCTGTTAGTGTGTCAAGTGGGTGTAAAGCGGCATAAACACAGCAGTGAAAAGCAGCTAAACCCCATTATAAAAATAAATTACTTTGAAACACCCATGAAACAAAGACAGTGAAAGAGAGAGAAATTCTTACACAATGCGTTCAGGGGCTGTGATGCAACCTGGATTGACCATATCTAGACGCACAGCTGGATGAGACATAAGGGTGGACACTCTTGGGGCTGAGAGGTTTGGTGAGGTTGGGTGAGCAAACGCAGACCCTTTAAAGGAATACTGCGTGGTACCCATCGCATGGGTCCCAAATCTCCAGGTTCAAGGGCATCTTCCTACATCAAAAACATGCATGAGAAACCCAGAAGATGGTACACCGTGTGATGGGGAAAGGTTTCTAAAACACACCTCATTTCTCATCTCCTTGTGCCCGGGTTCGCCATTCCAGCCGCTTTACTAGCAAGCTCCCTACTTGGAGCATCAGCACCTTTAACCTCCTGTTCCATACAGGTTGCAATTTGTCCTGAGGATAAACGGGAAGACGTGGAACCAACGAGAGACTAGCTCTTGGTGTTGGGACAGGCACAGGTCACTCTATTTTCCCATCAGAAAGAAGAATTAACCACAGGCTCAGCCTGCGCCCCGGAACCAGAACAGGGCCTGAAGCCATTCTGCGATTTTGCGGCCAGCTCCCATAAAAACGAGTTGTAAAATGGAGGTTCAGGGCACTGCGATTCACAAACCTGCAGAGTTATAAATGATAACTGTCGTCCACAAATATATTGAAGGAAGGCAAAGAAGAGGATTTGAAATCAAGGCAGAATTGCAGGAAACAGATTTCAGGAGGTAGATTCGAATCGCCTTTAAAGCACATGAAAAGCGGCAAAACGTTGACAATGATGCCCTTGGCCAAAAAGGGCGTATGCGTTTTTTCCTGAATATATTCAGGAAAAAACGCATACGCCCTTTTTGGCCAACCAAGCAACCTGGAAAGGCAAATCAGCGCTACAAAGAAGTCTCGCTTCCCATCGGTCAAAAGGGCCATGCTGAAAAAAGTGTCAAAACCAGAAATGCAGGACAGGCCATGGAGAAATGGGAGCCTTGCTACACTGATGGGCGGGATGTAAATTGCCAAGAGCCACTCTGGAGAAGTGTCCGGTGAGTCCTGAAACATCTGAAAAACACAGCTTAGAGAGCATAGGGCACTTCCACTCATGGGGGTATAAATTGGGAAAATGAAAAATCAGCAAGACACAAGCACCCCAAAGTTTAGGGCTACTCTGTTGACCAGGACCTCCACTTCATTCCACCTTAAATATCCCAGGAAAGAGAAAAATGGATAAAGAAGTTGTGGTTCTTATGTACAATGGAATATCACTCAGCCAGGAAATCAATGTCGTAAGGTTAGTAGCAGCATGATGAGTGGATTTAGGTACGACGATTCTAAGTGAAATAAGTCACACAGAAAAGGACACTTCTCATAAGGTATCACTGATAGAGGGAATGTAAAAACCGTTACACTTGAACTGAATTACAAAACAGAACAGAGTCACACATGCAGAAAACACACTATGGCTGCTTAACGGGAAAGGTGAGGTGGGGTGATACATAAAACAAGGGTATCAAATTAGCTCAGATACCGTTCCATAAACCCAATATGTAATAGACAAGACCTACTCCTTGCTCAGAGAACTGGACTCAACACGCCCTATTCACCGCACAAGAATATATCTGACTAATAATAATCGTAAAACCTATGTATTGATATCTCTCTGTTAGTGTGTCAAGTGGGTGTAAAGCGGCATAAACACAGCAGTGAAAAGCAGCTAAACCCCATTATAAAAATAAATTACTTTGAAACACCCATGAAACAAAGACAGTGAAAGAGAGAGAAATTCTTACACAATGCGTTCAGGGGCTGTGATGCAACCTGGATTGACCATATCTAGACGCACAGCTGGATGAGACATAAGGGTGGACACTCTTGGGGCTGAGAGGTTTGGTGAGGTTGGGTGAGCAAACGCAGACCCTTTAAAGGAATACTGCGTGGTACCCATCGCATGGGTCCCAAATCTCCAGGTTCAAGGGCATCTTCCTACATCAAAAACATGCATGAGAAACCCAGAAGATGGTACACCGTGTGATGGGGAAAGGTTTCTAAAACGCACCTCATTTCTCATCTCCTTGTGCCCGGGTTCGCCATTCCAGCCGCTTTACTAGCAAGCTCCCTACTTGGAGCATCAGCACCTTTAACCTCCTGTTCCATACAGGTTGCAATTTGTCCTGAGGATAAACGGGAAGATGTGGAACCAACGAGAGACTAGCTCTTGGTGTTGGGACAGGCACAGGTCACTCTATTTTCCCATCAGAAAGAAGAATTAACCACAGGCTCAGCCTGACCCCCGGAACCAGAACAGGGCCTGAAGCCATTCTGCGATTTTGCGGCCAGCTCCCATAAAAACGAGTTGTAAAATGGAGGTTCAGGGCACTGCAATTCACAAACCTGCAGAGTTATAAATGATAACTGTCGTCCACAAATATATTGAGGGAAGGCAAAGAAGAGGATTTGAAATCAAGGCAGAATTGCAGGAAACAGATTTCAGGAGGTAGATTCGAATGGCCTTTAAAGCACATGAAAAGCGGCAAAACGTTGACAATGATGCCCTTGGCCAAAAAGGGCGTATGCGTTTTTTCCTGAATATATTCAGGAAAAAACGCATACGCCCTTTTTGGCCAACCAAGCAACCTGGAAAGGCAAATCAGCGCTACAAAGAAGTCTCGCTTCCCATCGGTCAAAAGGGCCATGCTGAAAAAAGTGTCAAAACCAGAAATGCAGGACAGGCCATGGAGAAATGGGAGCCTTGCTACACTGATGGGCGGGATGTAAATTGCCAAGAGCCACTCTGGAGAAGTGTCCGGTGAGTCCTGAAACATCTGAAAAACACAGCTTAGAGAGCATAGGGCACTTCCACTCATGGGGGTATAAATTGGGAAAATGAAAAATCAGCAAGACACAAGCACCCCAAAGTTTAGGGCTACTCTGTTGACCAGGACCTCCACTTCATTCCACCTTAAATATCCCAGGAAAGAGAAAAATGGATAAAGAAGTTGTGGTTCTTATGTACAATGGAATATCACTCAGCCAGGAAATCAATGTCGTAAGGTTAGTAGCAGCATGATGAGTGGATTTAGGTACGACGATTCTAAGTGAAATAAGTCACACAGAAAAGGACACTTCTCATAAGGTATCACTGATAGAGGGAATGTAAAAACCGTTACACTTGAACTGAATTACAAAACAGAACAGAGTCACACATGCAGAAAACACACTATGGCTGCTTAACGGGAAAGGTGAGGTGGGGTGATACATAAAACAAGGGTATCAAATTAGCTCAGATACCGTTCCATAAACCCAATATGTAATAGACAAGACCTACTCCTTGCTCAGAGAACTGGACTCAACACGCCCTATTCACCGCACAAGAATATATCTGACTAATAATAATCGTAAAACCTATGTATTGATATCTCTCTGTTAGTGTGTCAAGTGGGTGTAAAGCGGCATAAACACAGCAGTGAAAAGCAGCTAAACCCCATTATAAAAATAAATTACTTTGAAACACCCATGAAACAAAGACAGTGAAAGAGAGAGAAATTCTTACACAATGCGTTCAGGGGCTGTGATGCAACCTGGATTGACCATATCTAGACGCACAGCTGGATGAGACATAAGGGTGGACACTCTTGGGGCTGAGAGGTTTGGTGAGGTTGGGTGAGCAAACGCAGACCCTTTAAAGGAATACTGCGTGGTACCCATCGCATGGGTCCCAAATCTCCAGGTTCAAGGGCATCTTCCTACATCAAAAACATGCATGAGAAACCCAGAAGATGGTACACCGTGTGATGGGGAAAGGTTTCTAAAACGCACCTCATTTCTCATCTCCTTGTGCCCGGGTTCGCCATTCCAGCCGCTTTACTAGCAAGCTCCCTACTTGGAGCATCAGCACCTTTAACCTCCTGTTCCGTAGAGGTTGCAATCTGTCCTGAGGATAAACGGGAAGACGTGGAACCAACGAGAGACTAGCTCTTGGTGTTGGGACAGGCACAGGTCACTCTATTTTCCCATCAGAAAGAAGAATTAACCACAGGCTCAGCCTGCCCCCCGGAACCAGAACAGGGCCTGAAGCCATTCTGCGATTTTGCGGCCAGCTCCCATAAAAACGAGTTGTAAAATGGAGGTTCAGGGCACTGCAATTCACAAACCTGCAGAGTTATAAATGATAACTCTCGTCCACAAATATATTGAGGGAAGGCAAAGAAGAGGATTTGAAATCAAGGCAGAATTGCAGGAAACAGATTTCAGGAGGTAGATACGAATCGCCTTTAAAGCACATGAAAAGTGGCAAAACGTTGACAATGATGCCCTTGGCCAAAAAGGGCGTATGCGTTTTTTCCTGAATATATTCAGGAAAAAACGCATACGCCCTTTTTGGCCAACCAAGCCACCTGGAAAGGCAAATCAGCGCTACAAAGAAGTCTCGCTTCCCATCGGTCAAAAGGGCCATGCTGAAAAAAGTGTCAAAACCAGAAATGCAGGACAGGCCATGGAGAAATGGGAGCCTTGCTACACTGATGGGCGGGATGTAAATTGCCAAGAGCCACTCTGGAGAAGTGTCCGGTGAGTCCTGAAACATCTGAAAAACACAGCTTAGAGAGCATAGGGCACTTCCACTCATGGGGGTATAAATTGGGAAAATGAAAAATCAGCAAGACACAAGCACCCCAAAGTTTAGGGCTGCTCTGTTGACCAGGACCTCCACTTCATTCCACCTTAAATATCCCAGGAAAGAGAAAAATGGATAAAGAAGTTGTGGTCCTTATGTACAATGGAATATCACTCAGCCAGGAAATCAATGTCGTAAGGTTAGTAGCAGCATGATGAGTGGATTTAGGTACGACGATTCTAAGTGAAATAAGTCACACAGAAAAGGACACTTCTCATAAGGTATCACTGATAGAGGGAATGTAAAAACCGTTACACTTGAACTGAATTACAAAACAGAACAGAGTCACACATGCAGAAAACACACTATGGCTGCTTAACGGGAAAGGTGAGGTGGGGTGATACATAAAACAAGGGTATCAAATTAGCTCAGATACCGTTCCATAAACCCAATATGTAATAGACAAGACCTACTCCTTGCTCAGAGAACTGGACTCAACACGCCCTATTCACCGCACAAGAATATATCTGACTAATAATAATCGTAAAACCTATGTATTGATATCTCTCTGTTAGTGTGTCAAGTGGGTGTAAAGCGGCATAAACACAGCAGTGAAAAGCAGCTAAACCCCATTATAAAAATAAATTACTTTGAAACACCCATGAAACAAAGACAGTGAAAGAGAGAGAAATTCTTACACAATGCGTTCAGGGGCTGTGATGCAACCTGGATTGACCATATCTAGACGCACAGCTGGATGAGACATAAGGGTGGACACTCTTGGGGCTGAGAGGTTTGGTGAGGTTGGGTGAGCAAACGCAGACCCTTTAAAGGAATACTGCGTGGTACCCATCGCATGGGTCCCAAATCTCCAGGTTCAAGGGCATCTTCCTACATCAAAAACATGCATGAGAAACCCAGAAGATGGTACACCGTGTGATGGGGAAAGGTTTCTAAAACGCACCTCATTTCTCATCTCCTTGTGCCCGGGTTCGCCATTCCAGCCTCTTTACTAGCAAGCTCCCTACTTGGAGCATCAGCACCTTTAACCTCCTGTTCCATACAGGTTGCAATTTGTCCTGAGGATAAACGGGAAGACGTGGAACCAACGAGAGACTAGCTCTTGGTGTTGGGACAGGCACAGGTCACTCTATTTTCCCATCAGAAAGAAGAATTAACCACAGGCTCAGCCTGCGCCCCGGAACCAGAACAGGGCCTGAAGCCATTCTGCGATTTTGCGGCCAGCTCCCATAAAAACGAGTTGTAAAATGGAGGTTCAGGGCACTGCGATTCACAAACCTGCAGAGTTATAAATGATAACTGTCGTCCACAAATATATTGAAGGAAGGCAAAGAAGAGGATTTGAAATCAAGGCAGAATTGCAGGAAACAGATTTCAGGAGGTAGATTCGAATCGCCTTTAAAGCACATGAAAAGCGGCAAAACGTTGACAATGATGCCCTTGGCCAAAAAGGGTGTATGCGTTTTTTCCTGAATATATTCAGGAAAAAACGCATACGCCCTTTTTGGCCAACCAAGCAACCTGGAAAGGCAAATCAGCGCTACAAAGAAGTCTCGCTTCCCATCGGTCAAAAGGGCCATGCTGAAAAAAGTGTCAAAACCAGAAATGCAGGACAGGCCATGGAGAAATGGGAGCCTTGCTACACTGATGGGCGGGATGTAAATTGCCAAGAGCCACTCTGGAGAAGTGTCCGGTGAGTCCTGAAACATCTGAAAAACACAGCTTAGAGAGCATAGGGCACTTCCACTCATGGGGGTATAAATTGGGAAAATTAAAAATCAGCAAGACACAAGCACCCCAAAGTTTAGGGCTGCTCTGTTGACCAGGACCTCCACTTCATTCCACCTTAAATATCCCAGGAAAGAGAAAAATGGATAAAGAAGTTGTGGTTCTTATGTACAATGGAATATCACTCAGCCAGGAAATCAATGTCGTAAGGTTAGTAGCAGCATGATGAGTGGATTTAGGTACGACGATTCTAAGTGAAATAAGTCACACAGAAAAGGACACTTCTCATAAGGTATCACTGATAGAGGGAATGTAAAAACCGTTACACTTGAACTGAATTACAAAACAGAACAGAGTCACACATGCAGAAAACACACTATGGCTGCTTAACGGGAAAGGTGAGGTGGGGTGATACATAAAACAAGGGTATCAAATTAGCTCAGATACCGTTCCATAAACCCAATATGTAGTAGACAAGACCTACTCCTTGCTCAGAGAACTGGACTCAACACGCCCTATTCACCGCACAAGAATACATCTGACTAATAATAATCGTAAAACCTATGTATTGATATCTCTCTGTTAGTGTGTCAAGTGGGTGTAAAGCGGCATAAACACAGCAGTGAAAAGCAGCTAAACCCCATTATAAAAATAAATTACTTTGAAACACCCATGAAACAAAGACAGTGAAAGAGAGAGAAATTCTTACACAATGCGTTCAGGGGCTGTGATGCAACCTGGATTGACCATATCTAGACGCACAGCTGGATGAGACATAAGGGTGGACACTCTTGGGGCTGAGAGGTTTGGTGAGGTTGGGTGAGCAAACGCAGACCCTTTAAAGGAATACTGCGTGGTACCCATCGCATGGGTCCCAAATCTCCAGGTTCAAGGGCATCTTCCTACATCAAAAACATGCATGAGAAACCCAGAAGATGGTACACCGTGTGATGGGGAAAGGTTTCTAAAACGCACCTCATTTCTCATCTCCTTGTGCCCGGGTTCGCCATTCCAGCCGCTTTACTAGCAAGCTCCCTACTTGGAGCATCAGCACCTTTAACCTCCTGTTCCATACAGGTTGCAATTTGTCCTGAGGATAAACGGGAAGACGTGGAACCAACGAGAGACTAGCTCTTGGTGTTGGGACAGGCACAGGTCACTCTATTTTCCCATCAGAAAGAAGAATTAACCACAGGCTCAGCCTGCCCCCCAGAACCAGAACAGGGCCTGAAGCCATTCTGCGATTTTGCGGCCAGCTCCCATAAAAACGAGTTGTAAAATGGAGGTTCAGGGCACTGCAATTCACAAACCTGCAGAGTTATAAATGATAACTCTCGTCCACAAATATATTGAGGGAAGGCAAAGAAGAGGATTTGAAATCAAGGCAGAATTGCAGGAAACAGATTTCAGGAGGTAGATACGAATCGCCTTTAAAGCACATGAAAAGCGGCAAAACGTTGACAATGATGCCCTTGGCCAAAAAGGGCGTATGCGTTTTTTCCTGAATATATTCAGGAAAAAACGCATACGCCCTTTTTGGCCAACCAAGCCACCTGGAAAGGCAAATCAGCGCTACAAAGAAGTCTCGCTTCCCATCGGTCAAAAGGGCCATGCTGAAAAAAGTGTCAAAACCAGAAATGCAGGACAGGCCATGGAGAAATGGGAGCCTTGCTACACTGATGGGCGGGATGTAAATTGCCAAGAGCCACTCTGGAGAAGTGTCCGGTGAGTCCTGAAACATCTGAAAAACACAGCTTAGAGAGCATAGGGCACTTCCACTCATGGGGGTATAAATTGGGAAAATGAAAAATCAGCAAGACACAAGCACCCCAAAGTTTAGGGCTGCTCTGTTGACCAGGACCTCCACTTCATTCCACCTTAAATATCCCAGGAAAGAGAAAAATGGATAAAGAAGTTGTGGTCCTTATGTACAATGGAATATCACTCAGCCAGGAAATCAATGTCGTAAGGTTAGTAGCAGCATGATGAGTGGATTTAGGTACGACGATTCTAAGTGAAATAAGTCACACAGAAAAGGACACTTCTCATAAGGTATCACTGATAGAGGGAATGTAAAAACCGTTACACTTGAACTGAATTACAAAACAGAACAGAGTCACACATGCAGAAAACACACTATGGCTGCTTAACGGGAAAGGTGAGGTGGGGTGATACATAAAACAAGGGTATCAAATTAGCTCAGATACCGTTCCATAAACCCAATATGTAATAGACAAGACCTACTCCTTGCTCAGAGAACTGGACTCAACACGCCCTATTCACCGCACAAGAATATATCTGACTAATAATAATCGTAAAACCTATGTATTGATATCTCTCTGTTAGTGTGTCAAGTGGGTGTAAAGCGGCATAAACACAGCAGTGAAAAGCAGCTAAACCCCATTATAAAAATAAATTACTTTGAAACACCCATGAAACAAAGACAGTGAAAGAGAGAGAAATTCTTACACAATGCGTTCAGGGGCTGTGATGCAACCTGGATTGACCATATCTAGACGCACAGCTGGATGAGACATAAGGGTGGACACTCTTGGGGCTGAGAGGTTTGGTGAGGTTGGGTGAGCAAACGCAGACCCTTTAAAGGAATACTGCGTGGTACCCATCGCATGGGTCCCAAATCTCCAGGTTCAAGGGCATCTTCCTACATCAAAAACATGCATGAGAAACCCAGAAGATGGTACACCGTGTGATGGGGAAAGGTTTCTAAAACACACCTCATTTCTCATCTCCTTGTGCCCGGGTTCGCCATTCCAGCCGCTTTACTAGCAAGCTCCCTACTTGGAGCATCAGCACCTTTAACCTCCTGTTCCATACAGGTTGCAATTTGTCCTGAGGATAAACGGGAAGACGTGGAACCAACGAGAGACTAGCTCTTGGTGTTGGGACAGGCACAGGTCACTCTATTTTCCCATCAGAAAGAAGAATTAACCACAGGCTCAGCCTGCGCCCCGGAACCAGAACAGGGCCTGAAGCCATTCTGCGATTTTGCGGCCAGCTCCCATAAAAACGAGTTGTAAAATGGAGGTTCAGGGCACTGCGATTCACAAACCTGCAGAGTTATAAATGATAACTGTCGTCCACAAATATATTGAAGGAAGGCAAAGAAGAGGATTTGAAATCAAGGCAGAATTGCAGGAAACAGATTTCAGGAGGTAGATTCGAATCGCCTTTAAAGCACATGAAAAGCGGCAAAACGTTGACAATGATGCCCTTGGCCAAAAAGGGCGTATGCGTTTTTTCCTGAATATATTCAGGAAAAAACGCATACGCCCTTTTTGGCCAACCAAGCAACCTGGAAAGGCAAATCAGCGCTACAAAGAAGTCTCGCTTCCCATCGGTCAAAAGGGCCATGCTGAAAAAAGTGTCAAAACCAGAAATGCAGGACAGGCCATGGAGAAATGGGAGCCTTGCTACACTGATGGGCGGGATGTAAATTGCCAAGAGCCACTCTGGAGAAGTGTCCGGTGAGTCCTGAAACATCTGAAAAACACAGCTTAGAGAGCATAGGGCACTTCCACTCATGGGGGTATAAATTGGGAAAATTAAAAATCAGCAAGACACAAGCACCCCAAAGTTTAGGGCTGCTCTGTTGACCAGGACCTCCACTTCATTCCACCTTAAATATCCCAGGAAAGAGAAAAATGGATAAAGAAGTTGTGGTTCTTATGTACAATGGAATATCACTCAGCCAGGAAATCAATGTCGTAAGGTTAGTAGCAGCATGATGAGTGGATTTAGGTACGACGATTCTAAGTGAAATAAGTCACACAGAAAAGGACACTTCTCATAAGGTATCACTGATAGAGGGAATGTAAAAACCGTTACACTTGAACTGAATTACAAAACAGAACAGAGTCACACATGCAGAAAACACACTATGGCTGCTTAACGGGAAAGGTGAGGTGGGGTGATACATAAAACAAGGGTATCAAATTAGCTCAGATACCGTTCCATAAACCCAATATGTAGTAGACAAGACCTACTCCTTGCTCAGAGAACTGGACTCAACACGCCCTATTCACCACACAAGAATATATCTGACTAATAATAATCGTAAAACCTATGTATTGATATCTCTCTGTTAGTGTGTCAAGTGGGTGTAAAGCGGCATAAACACAGCAGTGAAAAGCAGCTAAACCCCATTATAAAAATAAATTACTTTGAAACACCCATGAAACAAAGACAGTGAAAGAGAGAGAAATTCTTACACAATGCGTTCAGGGGCTGTGATGCAACCTGGATTGACCATATCTAGACGCACAGCTGGATGAGACATAAGGGTGGACACTCTTGGGGCTGAGAGGTTTGGTGAGGTTGGGTGAGCAAACGCAGACCCTTTAAAGGAATACTGCGTGGTACCCATCGCATGGGTCCCAAATCTCCAGGTTCAAGGGCATCTTCCTACATCAAAAACATGCATGAGAAACCCAGAAGATGGTACACCGTGTGATGGGGAAAGGTTTCTAAAACGCACCTCATTTCTCATCTCCTTGTGCCCGGGTTCGCCATTCCAGCCGCTTTACTAGCAAGCTCCCTACTTGGAGCATCAGCACCTTTAACCTCCTGTTCCATACAGGTTGCAATTTGTCCTGAGGATAAACGGGAAGACGTGGAACCAACGAGAGACTAGCTCTTGGTGTTGGGACAGGCACAGGTCACTCTATTTTCCCATCAGAAAGAAGAATTAACCACAGGCTCAGCCTGCCCCCCAGAACCAGAACAGGGCCTGAAGCCATTCTGCGATTTTGCGGCCAGCTCCCATAAAAACGAGTTGTAAAATGGAGGTTCAGGGCACTGCAATTCACAAACCTGCAGAGTTATAAATGATAACTCTCGTCCACAAATATATTGAGGGAAGGCAAAGAAGAGGATTTGAAATCAAGGCAGAATTGCAGGAAACAGATTTCAGGAGGTAGATACGAATCGCCTTTAAAGCACATGAAAAGCGGCAAAACGTTGACAATGATGCCCTTGGCCAAAAAGGGCGTATGCGTTTTTTCCTGAATATATTCAGGAAAAAACGCATACGCCCTTTTTGGCCAACCAAGCCACCTGGAAAGGCAAATCAGCGCTACAAAGAAGTCTCGCTTCCCATCGGTCAAAAGGGCCATGCTGAAAAAAGTGTCAAAACCAGAAATGCAGGACAGGCCATGGAGAAATGGGAGCCTTGCTACACTGATGGGCGGGATGTAAATTGCCAAGAGCCACTCTGGAGAAGTGTCCGGTGAGTCCTGAAACATCTGAAAAACACAGCTTAGAGAGCATAGGGCACTTCCACTCATGGGGGTATAAATTGGGAAAATGAAAAATCAGCAAGACACAAGCACCCCAAAGTTTAGGGCTGCTCTGTTGACCAGGACCTCCACTTCATTCCACCTTAAATATCCCAGGAAAGAGAAAAATGGATAAAGAAGTTGTGGTCCTTATGTACAATGGAATATCACTCAGCCAGGAAATCAATGTCGTAAGGTTAGTAGCAGCATGATGAGTGGATTTAGGTACGACGATTCTAAGTGAAATAAGTCACACAGAAAAGGACACTTCTCATAAGGTATCACTGATAGAGGGAATGTAAAAACCGTTACACTTGAACTGAATTACAAAACAGAACAGAGTCACACATGCAGAAAACACACTATGGCTGCTTAACGGGAAAGGTGAGGTGGGGTGATACATAAAACAAGGGTATCAAATTAGCTCAGATACCGTTCCATAAACCCAATATGTAATAGACAAGACCTACTCCTTGCTCAGAGAACTGGACTCAACACGCCCTATTCACCGCACAAGAATATATCTGACTAATAATAATCGTAAAACCTATGTATTGATATCTCTCTGTTAGTGTGTCAAGTGGGTGTAAAGCGGCATAAACACAGCAGTGAAAAGCAGCTAAACCCCATTATAAAAATAAATTACTTTGAAACACCCATGAAACAAAGACAGTGAAAGAGAGAGAAATTCTTACACAATGCGTTCAGGGGCTGTGATGCAACCTGGATTGACCATATCTAGACGCACAGCTGGATGAGACATAAGGGTGGACACTCTTGGGGCTGAGAGGTTTGGTGAGGTTGGGTGAGCAAACGCAGACCCTTTAAAGGAATACTGCGTGGTACCCATCGCATGGGTCCCAAATCTCCAGGTTCAAGGGCATCTTCCTACATCAAAAACATGCATGAGAAACCCAGAAGATGGTACACCGTGTGATGGGGAAAGGTTTCTAAAACGCACCTCATTTCTCATCTCCTTGTGCCCGGGTTCGCCATTCCAGCCGCTTTACTAGCAAGCTCCCTACTTGGAGCATCAGCACCTTTAACCTCCTGTTCCATACAGGTTGCAATTTGTCCTGAGGATAAACGGGAAGACGTGGAACCAACGAGAGACTAGCTCTTGGTGTTGGGACAGGCACAGGTCACTCTATTTTCCCATCAGAAAGAAGAATTAACCACAGGCTCAGCCTGCCCCCCGGAACCAGAACAGGGCCTGAAGCCATTCTGCGATTTTGCGGCCAGCTCCCATAAAAACGAGTTGTAAAATGGAGGTTCAGGGCACTGCGATTCACAAACCTGCAGAGTTATAAATGATAACTCTCGTCCACAAATATATTGAGGGAAGGCAAAGAAGAGGATTTGAAATCAAGGCAGAATTGCAGGAAACAGATTTCAGGAGGTAGATACGAATCGCCTTTAAAGCACATGAAAAGTGGCAAAACGTTGACAATGATGCCCTTGGCCAAAAAGGGCGTATGCGTTTTTTCCTGAATATATTCAGGAAAAAACGCATACGCCCCTTTTGGCCAACCAAGCCACCTGGAAAGGCAAATCAGCGCTACAAAGAAGTCTCGCTTCCCATCGGTCAAAAGGGCCATGCTGAAAAAAGTGTCAAAACCAGAAATGCAGGACAGGCCATGGAGAAATGGGAGCCTTGCTACACTGATGGGCGGGATGTAAATTGCCAAGAGCCACTCTGGAGAAGTGTCCGGTGAGTCCTGAAACATCTGAAAAACACAGCTTAGAGAGCATAGGGCACTTCCACTCATGGGGGTATAAATTGGGAAAATTAAAAATCAGCAAGACACAAGCACCCCAAAGTTTAGGGCTGCTCTGTTGACCAGGACCTCCACTTCATTCCACCTTAAATATCCCAGGAAAGAGAAAAATGGAGAAAGAAGTTGTGGTCCTTATGTACATTGGAATATCACTCAGCCAGGAAATCAATGTCGTAAGGTTAGTAGCAGCATGATGAGTGGATTTAGGTACGACGATTCTAAGTGAAATAAGTCACACAGAAAAGGACACTTCTCATAAGGTATCACTGATAGAGGGAATGTAAAAACCGTTACACTTGAACTGAATTACAAAACAGAACAGAGTCACACATGCAGAAAACACACTATGGCTGCTTAACGGGAAAGGTGAGGTGGGGTGATACATAAAACAAGGGTATCAAATTAGCTCAGATACCGTTCCATAAACCCAATATGTAATAGACAAGACCTACTCCTTGCTCAGAGAACTGGACTCAACACGCCCTATTCACCGCACAAGAATATATCTGACTAATAATAATCGTAAAACCTATGTATTGATATCTCTCTGTTAGTGTGTCAAGTGGGTGTAAAGCGGCATAAACACAGCAGTGAAAAGCAGCTAAACCCCATTATAAAAATAAATTACTTTGAAACACCCATGAAACAAAGACAGTGAAAGAGAGAGAAATTCTTACACAATGCGTTCAGGGGCTGTGATGCAACCTGGATTGACCATATCTAGACGCACAGCTGGATGAGACATAAGGGTGGACACTCTTGGGGCTGAGAGGTTTGGTGAGGTTGGGTGAGCAAACGCAGACCCTTTAAAGGAATACTGCGTGGTACCCATCGCATGGGTCCCAAATCTCCAGGTTCAAGGGCATCTTCCTACATCAAAAACATGCATGAGAAACCCAGAAGATGGTACACCGTGTGATGGGGAAAGGTTTCTAAAACGCACCTCATTTCTCATCTCCTTGTGCCCGGGTTCGCCATTCCAGCCGCTTTACTAGCAAGCTCCCTACTTGGAGCATCAGCACCTTTAACCTCCTGTTCCATACAGGTTGCAATTTGTCCTGAGGATAAACGGGAAGACGTGGAACCAACGAGAGACTAGCTCTTGGTGTTGGGACAGGCACAGGTCACTCTATTTTCCCATCAGAAAGAAGAATTAACCACAGGCTCAGCCTGCCCCCCGGAACCAGAACAGGGCCTGAAGCCATTCTGCGATTTTGCGGCCAGCTCCCATAAAAACGAGTTGTAAAATGGAGGTTCAGGGCACTGCGATTCACAAACCTGCAGAGTTATAAATGATAACTCTCGTCCACAAATATATTGAGGGAAGGCAAAGAAGAGGATTTGAAATCAAGGCAGAATTGCAGGAAACAGATTTCAGGAGGTAGATACGAATCGCCTTTAAAGCACATGAAAAGCGGCAAAACGTTGACAATGATGCCCTTGGCCAAAAAGGGCGTATGCGTTTTTTCCTGAATATATTCAGGAAAAAACGCATACGCCCCTTTTGGCCAACCAAGCCACCTGGAAAGGCAAATCAGCGCTACAAAGAAGTCTCGCTTCCCATCGGTCAAAAGGGCCATGCTGAAAAAAGTGTCAAAACCAGAAATGCAGGACAGGCCATGGAGAAATGGGAGCCTTGCTACACTGATGGGCGGGATGTAAATTGCCAAGAGCCACTCTGGAGAAGTGTCCGGTGAGTCCTGAAACATCTGAAAAACACAGCTTAGAGAGCATAGGGCACTTCCACTCATGGGGGTATAAATTGGGAAAATTAAAAATCAGCAAGACACAAGCACCCCAAAGTTTAGGGCTGCTCTGTTGACCAGGACCTCCACTTCATTCCACCTTAAATATCCCAGGAAAGAGAAAAATGGATAAAGAAGTTGTGGTCCTTATGTACATTGGAATATCACTCAGCCAGGAAATCAATGTCGTAAGGTTAGTAGCAGCATGATGAGTGGATTTAGGTACGACGATTCTAAGTGAAATAAGTCACACAGAAAAGGACACTTCTCATAAGGCATCACTGATAGAGGGAATGTAAAAACCGTTACACTTGAACTGAATTACAAAACAGAACAGAGTCACACATGCAGAAAACACACTATGGCTGCTTAACGGGAAAGGTGAGGTGGGGTGATACATAAAACAAGGGTATCAAATTAGCTCAGATACCGTTCCATAAACCCAATATGTAATAGACAAGACCTACTCCTTGCTCAGAGAACTGGACTCAACACGCCCTATTCACCGCACAAGAATATATCTGACTAATAATAATCGTAAAACCTATGTATTGATATCTCTCTGTTAGTGTGTCAAGTGGGTGTAAAGCGGCATAAACACAGCAGTGAAAAGCAGCTAAACCCCATTATAAAAATAAATTACTTTGAAACACCCATGAAACAAAGACAGTGAAAGAGAGAGAAATTCTTACACAATGCGTTCAGGGGCTGTGATGCAACCTGGATTGACCATATCTAGACGCACAGCTGGATGAGACATAAGGGTGGACACTCTTGGGGCTGAGAGGTTTGGTGAGGTTGGGTGAGCAAACGCAGACCCTTTAAAGGAATACTGCGTGGTACCCATCGCATGGGTCCCAAATCTCCAGGTTCAAGGGCATCTTCCTACATCAAAAACATGCATGAGAAACCCAGAAGATGGTACACCGTGTGATGGGGAAAGGTTTCTAAAACGCACCTCATTTCTCATCTCCTTGTGCCCGGGTTCGCCATTCCAGCCGCTTTACTAGCAAGCTCCCTACTTGGAGCATCAGCACCTTTAACCTCCTGTTCCGTAGAGGTTGCAATCTGTCCTGAGGATAAACGGGAAGACGTGGAACCAACGAGAGACTAGCTCTTGGTGTTGGGACAGGCACAGGTCACTCTATTTTCCCATCAGAAAGAAGAATTAACCACAGGCTCAGCCTGCCCCCCAGAACCAGAACAGGGCCTGAAGCCATTCTGCGATTTTGCGGCCAGCTCCCATAAAAACGAGTTGTAAAATGGAGGTTCAGGGCACTGCAATTCACAAACCTGCAGAGTTATAAATGATAACTCTCGTCCACAAATATATTGAGGGAAGGCAAAGAAGAGGATTTGAAATCAAGGCAGAATTGCAGGAAACAGATTTCAGGAGGTAGATACGAATCGCCTTTAAAGCACATGAAAAGCGGCAAAACGTTGACAATGATGCCCTTGGCCAAAAAGGGCCTATGCGTTTTTTCCTGAATATATTCAGGAAAAAACGCATACGCCCTTTTTGGCCAACCAAGCCACCTGGAAAGGCAAATCAGCGCTACAAAGAAGTCTCGCTTCCCATCGGTCAAAAGGGCCATGCTGAAAAAAGTGTCAAAACCAGAAATGCAGGACAGGCCATGGAGAAATGGGAGCCTTGCTACACTGATGGGCGGGATGTAAATTGCCAAGAGCCACTCTGGAGAAGTGTCCGGTGAGTCCTGAAACATCTGAAAAACACAGCTTAGAGAGCATAGGGCACTTCCACTCATGGGGGTATAAATTGGGAAAATGAAAAATCAGCAAGACACAAGCACCCCAAAGTTTAGGGCTGCTCTGTTGACCAGGACCTCCACTTCATTCCACCTTAAATATCCCAGGAAAGAGAAAAATGGATAAAGAAGTTGTGGTCCTTATGTACAATGGAATATCACTCAGCCAGGAAATCAATGTCGTAAGGTTAGTAGCAGCATGATGAGTGGATTTAGGTACGACGATTCTAAGTGAAATAAGTCACACAGAAAAGGACACTTCTCATAAGGTATCACTGATAGAGGGAATGTAAAAACCGTTACACTTGAACTGAATTACAAAACAGAACAGAGTCACACATGCAGAAAACACACTATGGCTGCTTAACGGGAAAGGTGAGGTGGGGTGATACATAAAACAAGGGTATCAAATTAGCTCAGATACCGTTCCATAAACCCAATATGTAATAGACAAGACCTACTCCTTGCTCAGAGAACTGGACTCAACACGCCCTATTCACCGCACAAGAATATATCTGACTAATAATAATCGTAAAACCTATGTATTGATATCTCTCTGTTAGTGTGTCAAGTGGGTGTAAAGCGGCATAAACACAGCAGTGAAAAGCAGCTAAACCCCATTATAAAAATAAATTACTTTGAAACACCCATGAAACAAAGACAGTGAAAGAGAGAGAAATTCTTACACAATGCGTTCAGGGGCTGTGATGCAACCTGGATTGACCATATCTAGACGCACAGCTGGATGAGACATAAGGGTGGACACTCTTGGGGCTGAGAGGTTTGGTGAGGTTGGGTGAGCAAACGCAGACCCTTTAAAGGAATACTGCGTGGTACCCATCGCATGGGTCCCAAATCTCCAGGTTCAAGGGCATCTTCCTACATCAAAAACATGCATGAGAAACCCAGAAGATGGTACACCGTGTGATGGGGAAAGGTTTCTAAAACGCACCTCATTTCTCATCTCCTTGTGCCCGGGTTCGCCATTCCAGCCGCTTTACTAGCAAGCTCCCTACTTGGAGCATCAGCACCTTTAACCTCCTGTTCCGTAGAGGTTGCAATCTGTCCTGAGGATAAACGGGAAGACGTGGAACCAACGAGAGACTAGCTCTTGGTGTTGGGACAGGCACAGGTCACTCTATTTTCCCATCAGAAAGAAGAATTAACCACAGGCTCAGCCTGCCCCCCGGAACCAGAACAGGGCCTGAAGCCATTCTGCGATTTTGCGGCCAGCTCCCATAAAAACGAGTTGTAAAATGGAGGTTCAGGGCACTGCAATTCACAAACCTGCAGAGTTATAAATGATAACTCTCGTCCACAAATATATTGAGGGAAGGCAAAGAAGAGGATTTGAAATCAAGGCAGAATTGCAGGAAACAGATTTCAGGAGGTAGATACGAATCGCCTTTAAAGCACATGAAAAGCGGCAAAACGTTGACAATGATGCCCTTGGCCAAAAAGGGCGTATGCGTTTTTTCCTGAATATATTCAGGAAAAAACGCATACGCCCTTTTTGGCCAACCAAGCCACCTGGAAAGGCAAATCAGCGCTACAAAGAAGTCTCGCTTCCCATCGGTCAAAAGGGCCATGCTGAAAAAAGTGTCAAAACCAGAAATGCAGGACAGGCCATGGAGAAATGGGAGCCTTGCTACACTGATGGGCGGGATGTAAATTGCCAAGAGCCACTCTGGAGAAGTGTCCGGTGAGTCCTGAAACATCTGAAAAACACAGCTTAGAGAGCATAGGGCACTTCCACTCATGGGGGTATAAATTGGGAAAATGAAAAATCAGCAAGACACAAGCACCCCAAAGTTTAGGGCTGCTCTGTTGACCAGGACCTCCACTTCATTCCACCTTAAATATCCCAGGAAAGAGAAAAATGGAGAAAGAAGTTGTGGTCCTTATGTACATTGGAATATCACTCAGCCAGGAAATCAATGTCGTAAGGTTAGTAGCAGCATGATGAGTGGATTTAGGTACGACGATTCTAAGTGAAATAAGTCACACAGAAAAGGACACTTCTCATAAGGTATCACTGATAGAGGGAATGTAAAAACCGTTACACTTGAACTGAATTACAAAACAGAACAGAGTCACACATGCAGAAAACACACTATGGCTGCTTAACGGGAAAGGTGAGGTGGGGTGATACATAAAACAAGGGTATCAAATTAGCTCAGATACCGTTCCATAAACCCAATATGTAATAGACAAGACCTACTCCTTGCTCAGAGAACTGGACTCAACACGCCCTATTCACCGCACAAGAATATATCTGACTAATAATAATCGTAAAACCTATGTATTGATATCTCTCTGTTAGTGTGTCAAGTGGGTGTAAAGCGGCATAAACACAGCAGTGAAAAGCAGCTAAACCCCATTATAAAAATAAATTACTTTGAAACACCCATGAAACAAAGACAGTGAAAGAGAGAGAAATTCTTACACAATGCGTTCAGGGGCTGTGATGCAACCTGGATTGACCATATCTAGACGCACAGCTGGATGAGACATAAGGGTGGACACTCTTGGGGCTGAGAGGTTTGGTGAGGTTGGGTGAGCAAACGCAGACCCTTTAAAGGAATACTGCGTGGTACCCATCGCATGGGTCCCAAATCTCCAGGTTCAAGGGCATCTTCCTACATCAAAAACATGCATGAGAAACCCAGAAGATGGTACACCGTGTGATGGGGAAAGGTTTCTAAAACGCACCTCATTTCTCATCTCCTTGTGCCCGGGTTCGCCATTCCAGCCGCTTTACTAGCAAGCTCCCTACTTGGAGCATCAGCACCTTTAACCTCCTGTTCCATACAGGTTGCAATTTGTCCTGAGGATAAACGGGAAGACGTGGAACCAACGAGAGACTAGCTCTTGGTGTTGGGACAGGCACAGGTCACTCTATTTTCCCATCAGAAAGAAGAATTAACCACAGGCTCAGCCTGCCCCCCGGAACCAGAACAGGGCCTGAAGCCATTCTGCGATTTTGCGGCCAGCTCCCATAAAAACGAGTTGTAAAATGGAGGTTCAGGGCACTGCGATTCACAAACCTGCAGAGTTATAAATGATAACTCTCGTCCACAAATATATTGAGGGAAGGCAAAGAAGAGGATTTGAAATCAAGGCAGAATTGCAGGAAACAGATTTCAGGAGGTAGATACGAATCGCCTTTAAAGCACATGAAAAGCGGCAAAACGTTGACAATGATGCCCTTGGCCAAAAAGGGCGTATGCGTTTTTTCCTGAATATATTCAGGAAAAAACGCATACGCCCCTTTTGGCCAACCAAGCCACCTGGAAAGGCAAATCAGCGCTACAAAGAAGTCTCGCTTCCCATCGGTCAAAAGGGCCATGCTGAAAAAAGTGTCAAAACCAGAAATGCAGGACAGGCCATGGAGAAATGGGAGCCTTGCTACACTGATGGGCGGGATGTAAATTGCCAAGAGCCACTCTGGAGAAGTGTCCGGTGAGTCCTGAAACATCTGAAAAACACAGCTTAGAGAGCATAGGGCACTTCCACTCATGGGGGTATAAATTGGGAAAATTAAAAATCAGCAAGACACAAGCACCCCAAAGTTTAGGGCTGCTCTGTTGACCAGGACCTCCACTTCATTCCACCTTAAATATCCCAGGAAAGAGAAAAATGGATAAAGAAGTTGTGGTCCTTATGTACATTGGAATATCACTCAGCCAGGAAATCAATGTCGTAAGGTTAGTAGCAGCATGATGAGTGGATTTAGGTACGACGATTCTAAGTGAAATAAGTCACACAGAAAAGGACACTTCTCATAAGGCATCACTGATAGAGGGAATGTAAAAACCGTTACACTTGAACTGAATTACAAAACAGAACAGAGTCACACATGCAGAAAACACACTATGGCTGCTTAACGGGAAAGGTGAGGTGGGGTGATACATAAAACAAGGGTATCAAATTAGCTCAGATACCGTTCCATAAACCCAATATGTAATAGACAAGACCTACTCCTTGCTCAGAGAACTGGACTCAACACGCCCTATTCACCGCACAAGAATATATCTGACTAATAATAATCGTAAAACCTATGTATTGATATCTCTCTGTTAGTGTGTCAAGTGGGTGTAAAGCGGCATAAACACAGCAGTGAAAAGCAGCTAAACCCCATTATAAAAATAAATTACTTTGAAACACCCATGAAACAAAGACAGTGAAAGAGAGAGAAATTCTTACACAATGCGTTCAGGGGCTGTGATGCAACCTGGATTGACCATATCTAGACGCACAGCTGGATGAGACATAAGGGTGGACACTCTTGGGGCTGAGAGGTTTGGTGAGGTTGGGTGAGCAAACGCAGACCCTTTAAAGGAATACTGCGTGGTACCCATCGCATGGGTCCCAAATCTCCAGGTTCAAGGGCATCTTCCTACATCAAAAACATGCATGAGAAACCCAGAAGATGGTACACCGTGTGATGGGGAAAGGTTTCTAAAACGCACCTCATTTCTCATCTCCTTGTGCCCGGGTTCGCCATTCCAGCCGCTTTACTAGCAAGCTCCCTACTTGGAGCATCAGCACCTTTAACCTCCTGTTCCATACAGGTTGCAATTTGTCCTGAGGATAAACGGGAAGACGTGGAACCAACGAGAGACTAGCTCTTGGTGTTGGGACAGGCACAGGTCACTCTATTTTCCCATCAGAAAGAAGAATTAACCACAGGCTCAGCCTGCCCCCCGGAACCAGAACAGGGCCTGAAGCCATTCTGCGATTTTGCGGCCAGCTCCCATAAAAACGAGTTGTAAAATGGAGGTTCAGGGCACTGCAATTCACAAACCTGCAGAGTTATAAATGATAACTCTCGTCCACAAATATATTGAGGGAAGGCAAAGAAGAGGATTTGAAATCAAGGCAGAATTGCAGGAAACAGATTTCAGGAGGTAGATACGAATCGCCTTTAAAGCACATGAAAAGCGGCAAAACGTTGACAATGATGCCCTTGGCCAAAAAGGGCCTATGCGTTTTTTCCTGAATATATTCAGGAAAAAACGCATACGCCCTTTTTGGCCAACCAAGCCACCTGGAAAGGCAAATCAGCGCTACAAAGAAGTCTCGCTTCCCATCGGTCAAAAGGGCCATGCTGAAAAAAGTGTCAAAACCAGAAATGCAGGACAGGCCATGGAGAAATGGGAGCCTTGCTACACTGATGGGCGGGATGTAAATTGCCAAGAGCCACTCTGGAGAAGTGTCCGGTGAGTCCTGAAACATCTGAAAAACACAGCTTAGAGAGCATAGGGCACTTCCACTCATGGGGGTATAAATTGGGAAAATGAAAAATCAGCAAGACACAAGCACCCCAAAGTTTAGGGCTGCTCTGTTGACCAGGACCTCCACTTCATTCCACCTTAAATATCCCAGGAAAGAGAAAAATGGAGAAAGAAGTTGTGGTCCTTATGTACATTGGAATATCACTCAGCCAGGAAATCAATGTCGTAAGGTTAGTAGCAGCATGATGAGTGGATTTAGGTACGACGATTCTAAGTGAAATAAGTCACACAGAAAAGGACACTTCTCATAAGGTATCACTGATAGAGGGAATGTAAAAACCGTTACACTTGAACTGAATTACAAAACAGAACAGAGTCACACATGCAGAAAACACACTATGGCTGCTTAACGGGAAAGGTGAGGTGGGGTGATACATAAAACAAGGGTATCAAATTAGCTCAGATACCGTTCCATAAACCCAATATGTAATAGACAAGACCTACTCCTTGCTCAGAGAACTGGACTCAACACGCCCTATTCACCGCACAAGAATATATCTGACTAATAATAATCGTAAAACCTATGTATTGATATCTCTCTGTTAGTGTGTCAAGTGGGTGTAAAGCGGCATAAACACAGCAGTGAAAAGCAGCTAAACCCCATTATAAAAATAAATTACTTTGAAACACCCATGAAACAAAGACAGTGAAAGAGAGAGAAATTCTTACACAATGCGTTCAGGGGCTGTGATGCAACCTGGATTGACCATATCTAGACGCACAGCTGGATGAGACATAAGGGTGGACACTCTTGGGGCTGAGAGGTTTGGTGAGGTTGGGTGAGCAAACGCAGACCCTTTAAAGGAATACTGCGTGGTACCCATCGCATGGGTCCCAAATCTCCAGGTTCAAGGGCATCTTCCTACATCAAAAACATGCATGAGAAACCCAGAAGATGGTACACCGTGTGATGGGGAAAGGTTTCTAAAACGCACCTCATTTCTCATCTCCTTGTGCCCGGGTTCGCCATTCCAGCCGCTTTACTAGCAAGCTCCCTACTTGGAGCATCAGCACCTTTAACCTCCTGTTCCATACAGGTTGCAATTTGTCCTGAGGATAAACGGGAAGACGTGGAACCAACGAGAGACTAGCTCTTGGTGTTGGGACAGGCACAGGTCACTCTATTTTCCCATCAGAAAGAAGAATTAACCACAGGCTCAGCCTGCCCCCCGGAACCAGAACAGGGCCTGAAGCCATTCTGCGATTTTGCGGCCAGCTCCCATAAAAACGAGTTGTAAAATGGAGGTTCAGGGCACTGCAATTCACAAACCTGCAGAGTTATAAATGATAACTCTCGTCCACAAATATATTGAGGGAAGGCAAAGAAGAGGATTTGAAATCAAGGCAGAATTGCAGGAAACAGATTTCAGGAGGTAGATACGAATCGCCTTTAAAGCACATGAAAAGCGGCAAAACGTTGACAATGATGCCCTTGGCCAAAAAGGGCGTATGCGTTTTTTCCTGAATATATTCAGGAAAAAACGCATACGCCCTTTTTGGCCAACCAAGCCACCTGGAAAGGCAAATCAGCGCTACAAAGAAGTCTCGCTTCCCATCGGTCAAAAGGGCCATGCTGAAAAAAGTGTCAAAACCAGAAATGCAGGACAGGCCATGGAGAAATGGGAGCCTTGCTACACTGATGGGCGGGATGTAAATTGCCAAGAGCCACTCTGGAGAAGTGTCCGGTGAGTCCTGAAACATCTGAAAAACACAGCTTAGAGAGCATAGGGCACTTCCACTCATGGGGGTATAAATTGGGAAAATGAAAAATCAGCAAGACACAAGCACCCCAAAGTTTAGGGCTGCTCTGTTGACCAGGACCTCCACTTCATTCCACCTTAAATATCCCAGGAAAGAGAAAAATGGAGAAAGAAGTTGTGGTCCTTATGTACATTGGAATATCACTCAGCCAGGAAATCAATGTCGTAAGGTTAGTAGCAGCATGATGAGTGGATTTAGGTACGACGATTCTAAGTGAAATAAGTCACACAGAAAAGGACACTTCTCATAAGGTATCACTGATAGAGGGAATGTAAAAACCGTTACACTTGAACTGAATTACAAAACAGAACAGAGTCACACATGCAGAAAACACACTATGGCTGCTTAACGGGAAAGGTGAGGTGGGGTGATACATAAAACAAGGGTATCAAATTAGCTCAGATACCGTTCCATAAACCCAATATGTAATAGACAAGACCTACTCCTTGCTCAGAGAACTGGACTCAACACGCCCTATTCACCGCACAAGAATATATCTGACTAATAATAATCGTAAAACCTATGTATTGATATCTCTCTGTTAGTGTGTCAAGTGGGTGTAAAGCGGCATAAACACAGCAGTGAAAAGCAGCTAAACCCCATTATAAAAATAAATTACTTTGAAACACCCATGAAACAAAGACAGTGAAAGAGAGAGAAATTCTTACACAATGCGTTCAGGGGCTGTGATGCAACCTGGATTGACCATATCTAGACGCACAGCTGGATGAGACATAAGGGTGGACACTCTTGGGGCTGAGAGGTTTGGTGAGGTTGGGTGAGCAAACGCAGACCCTTTAAAGGAATACTGCGTGGTACCCATCGCATGGGTCCCAAATCTCCAGGTTCAAGGGCATCTTCCTACATCAAAAACATGCATGAGAAACCCAGAAGATGGTACACCGTGTGATGGGGAAAGGTTTCTAAAACGCACCTCATTTCTCATCTCCTTGTGCCCGGGTTCGCCATTCCAGCCGCTTTACTAGCAAGCTCCCTACTTGGAGCATCAGCACCTTTAACCTCCTGTTCCATACAGGTTGCAATTTGTCCTTAGGATAAACGGGAAGACGTGGAACCAACGAGAGACTAGCTCTTGGTGTTGGGACAGGCACAGGTCACTCTATTTTCCCATCAGAAAGAAGAATTAACCACAGGCTCAGCCTGCCCCCCGGAACCAGAACAGGGCCTGAAGCCATTCTGCGATTTTGCGGCCAGCTCCCATAAAAACGAGTTGTAAAATGGAGGTTCAGGGCACTGCAATTCACAAACCTGCAGAGTTATAAATGATAACTGTCGTCCACAAATATATTGAGGGAAGGCAAAGAAGAGGATTTGAAATCAAGGCAGAATTGCAGGAAACAGATTTCAGGAGGTAGATACGAATCGCCTTTAAAGCACATGAAAAGCGGCAAAACGTTGACAATGATGCCCTTGGCCAAAAAGGGCGTATGCGTTTTTTCCTGAATATATTCAGGAAAAAACGCATACGCCCTTTTTGGCCAACCAAGCCACCTGGAAAGGCAAATCAGCGCTACAAAGAAGTCTCGCTTCCCATCGGTCAAAAGGGCCATGCTGAAAAAAGTGTCAAAACCAGAAATGCAGGACAGGCCATGGAGAAATGGGAGCCTTGCTACACTGATGGGCGGGATGTAAATTGCCAAGAGCCACTCTGGAGAAGTGTCCGGTGAGTCCTGAAACATCTGAAAAACACAGCTTAGAGAGCATAGGGCACTTCCACTCATGGGGGTATAAATTGGGAAAATTAAAAATCAGCAAGACACAAGCACCCCAAAGTTTAGGGCTGCTCTGTTGACCAGGACCTCCACTTCATTCCACCTTAAATATCCCAGGAAAGAGAAAAATGGATAAAGAAGTTGTGGTCCTTATGTACAATGGAATATCACTCAGCCAGGAAATCAATGTCGTAAGGTTAGTAGCAGCATGATGAGTGGATTTAGGTACGACGATTCTAAGTGAAATAAGTCACACAGAAAAGGACACTTCTCATAAGGTATCACTGATAGAGGGAATGTAAAAACCGTTACAGTTGAACTGAATTACAAAACAGAACAGAGTCACACATGCAGAAAACACACTATGGCTGCTTAACGGGAAAGGTGAGGTGGGGTGATACATAAAACAAGGGTATCAAATTAGCTCAGATACCGTTCCATAAACCCAATATGTAATAGACAAGACCTACTCCTTGCTCAGAGAACTGGACTCAACACGCCCTATTCACCGCACAAGAATATATCTGACTAATAATAATCGTAAAACCTATGTATTGATATCTCTCTGTTAGTGTGTCAAGTGGGTGTAAAGCGGCATAAACACAGCAGTGAAAAGCAGCTAAACCCCATTATAAAAATAAATTACTTTGAAACCACCATGAAACAAAGACAGTGAAAGAGAGAGAAATTCTTACACAATGCGTTCAGGGGCTGTGATGCAACCTGGATTGACCATATCTAGACGCACAGCTGGATGAGACATAAGGGTGGACACTCTTGGGGCTGAGAGGTTTGGTGAGGTTGGGTGAGCAAACGCAGACCCTTTAAAGGAATACTGCGTGGTACCCATCGCATGGGTCCCAAATCTCCAGGTTCAAGGGCATCTTCCTACATCAAAAACATGCATGAGAAACCCAGAAGATGGTACACCGTGTGATGGGGAAAGGTTTCTAAAACGCACCTCATTTCTCATCTCCTTGTGCCCGGGTTCGCCATTCCAGCCGCTTTACTAGCAAGCTCCCTACTTGGAGCATCAGCACCTTTAACCTCCTGTTCCATACAGGTTGCAATTTGTCCTGAGGATAAACGGGAAGACGTGGAACCAACGAGAGACTAGCTCTTGGTGTTGGGACAGGCACAGGTCACTCTATTTTCCCATCAGAAAGAAGAATTAACCACAGGCTCAGCCTGCCCCCCGGAACCAGAACAGGGCCTGAAGCCATTCTGCGATTTTGCGGCCAGCTCCCATAAAAACGAGTTGTAAAATGGAGGTTCAGGGCACTGCAATTCACAAACCTGCAGAGTTATAAATGATAACTCTCGTCCACAAATATATTGAGGGAAGGCAAAGAAGAGGATTTGAAATCAAGGCAGAATTGCAGGAAACAGATTTCAGGAGGTAGATACGAATCGCCTTTAAAGCACATGAAAAGCGGCAAAACGTTGACAATGATGCCCTTGGCCAAAAAGGGCGTATGCGTTTTTTCCTGAATATATTCAGGAAAAAACGCATACGCCCTTTTTGGCCAACCAAGCCACCTGGAAAGGCAAATCAGCGCTACAAAGAAGTCTCGCTTCCCATCGGTCAAAAGGGCCATGCTGAAAAAAGTGTCAAAACCAGAAATGCAGGACAGGCCATGGAGAAATGGGAGCCTTGCTACACTGATGGGCGGGATGTAAATTGCCAAGAGCCACTCTGGAGAAGTGTCCGGTGAGTCCTGAAACATCTGAAAAACACAGCTTAGAGAGCATAGGGCACTTCCACTCATGGGGGTATAAATTGGGAAAATGAAAAATCAGCAAGACACAAGCACCCCAAAGTTTAGGGCTGCTCTGTTGACCAGGACCTCCACTTCATTCCACCTTAAATATCCCAGGAAAGAGAAAAATGGAGAAAGAAGTTGTGGTCCTTATGTACATTGGAATATCACTCAGCCAGGAAATCAATGTCGTAAGGTTAGTAGCAGCATGATGAGTGGATTTAGGTATGACGATTCTAAGTGAAATAAGTCACACAGAAAAGGACACTTCTCATAAGGTATCACTGATAGAGGGAATGTAAAAACCGTTACACTTGAACTGAATTACAAAACAGAACAGAGTCACACATGCAGAAAACACACTATGGCTGCTTAACGGGAAAGGTGAGGTGGGGTGATACATAAAACAAGGGTATCAAATTAGCTCAGATACCGTTCCATAAACCCAATATGTAATAGACAAGACCTACTCCTTGCTCAGAGAACTGGACTCAACACGCCCTATTCACCGCACAAGAATATATCTGACTAATAATAATCGTAAAACCTATGTATTGATATCTCTCTGTTAGTGTGTCAAGTGGGTGTAAAGCGGCATAAACACAGCAGTGAAAAGCAGCTAAACCCCATTATAAAAATAAATTACTTTGAAACACCCATGAAACAAAGACAGTGAAAGAGAGAGAAATTCTTACACAATGCGTTCAGGGGCTGTGATGCAACCTGGATTGACCATATCTAGACGCACAGCTGGATGAGACATAAGGGTGGACACTCTTGGGGCTGAGAGGTTTGGTGAGGTTGGGTGAGCAAACGCAGACCCTTTAAAGGAATACTGCGTGGTACCCATCGCATGGGTCCCAAATCTCCAGGTTCAAGGGCATCTTCCTACATCAAAAACATGCATGAGAAACCCAGAAGATGGTACACCGTGTGATGGGGAAAGGTTTCTAAAACGCACCTCATTTCTCATCTCCTTGTGCCCGGGTTCGCCATTCCAGCCGCTTTACTAGCAAGCTCCCTACTTGGAGCATCAGCACCTTTAACCTCCTGTTCCATACAGGTTGCAATTTGTCCTGAGGATAAACGGGAAGACGTGGAACCAACGAGAGACTAGCTCTTGGTGTTGGGACAGGCACAGGTCACTCTATTTTCCCATCAGAAAGAAGAATTAACCACAGGCTCAGCCTGCCCCCCGGAACCAGAACAGGGCCTGAAGCCATTCTGCGATTTTGCGGCCAGCTCCCATAAAAACGAGTTGTAAAATGGAGGTTCAGGGCACTGCGATTCACAAACCTGCAGAGTTATAAATGATAACTCTCGTCCACAAATATATTGAGGGAAGGCAAAGAAGAGGATTTGAAATCAAGGCAGAATTGCAGGAAACAGATTTCAGGAGGTAGATACGAATCGCCTTTAAAGCACATGAAAAGCGGCAAAACGTTGACAATGATGCCCTTGGCCAAAAAGGGCGTATGCGTTTTTTCCTGAATATATTCAGGAAAAAACGCATACGCCCCTTTTGGCCAACCAAGCCACCTGGAAAGGCAAATCAGCGCTACAAAGAAGTCTCGCTTCCCATCGGTCAAAAGGGCCATGCTGAAAAAAGTGTCAAAACCAGAAATGCAGGACAGGCCATGGAGAAATGGGAGCCTTGCTACACTGATGGGCGGGATGTAAATTGCCAAGAGCCACTCTGGAGAAGTGTCCGGTGAGTCCTGAAACATCTGAAAAACACAGCTTAGAGAGCATAGGGCACTTCCACTCATGGGGGTATAAATTGGGAAAATTAAAAATCAGCAAGACACAAGCACCCCAAAGTTTAGGGCTGCTCTGTTGACCAGGACCTCCACTTCATTCCACCTTAAATATCCCAGGAAAGAGAAAAATGGAGAAAGAAGTTGTGGTCCTTATGTACATTGGAATATCACTCAGCCAGGAAATCAATGTCGTAAGGTTAGTAGCAGCATGATGAGTGGATTTAGGTACGACGATTCTAAGTGAAATAAGTCACACAGAAAAGGACACTTCTCATAAGGCATCACTGATAGAGGGAATGTAAAAACCGTTACACTTGAACTGAATTACAAAACAGAACAGAGTCACACATGCAGAAAACACACTATGGCTGCTTAACGGGAAAGGTGAGGTGGGGTGATACATAAAACAAGGGTATCAAATTAGCTCAGATACCGTTCCATAAACCCAATATGTAATAGACAAGACCTACTCCTTGCTCAGAGAACTGGACTCAACACGCCCTATTCACCGCACAAGAATATATCTGACTAATAATAATCGTAAAACCTATGTATTGATATCTCTCTGTTAGTGTGTCAAGTGGGTGTAAAGCGGCATAAACACAGCAGTGAAAAGCAGCTAAACCCCATTATAAAAATAAATTACTTTGAAACACCCATGAAACAAAGACAGTGAAAGAGAGAGAAATTCTTACACAATGCGTTCAGGGGCTGTGATGCAACCTGGATTGACCATATCTAGACGCACAGCTGGATGAGACATAAGGGTGGACACTCTTGGGGCTGAGAGGTTTGGTGAGGTTGGGTGAGCAAACGCAGACCCTTTAAAGGAATACTGCGTGGTACCCATCGCATGGGTCCCAAATCTCCAGGTTCAAGGGCATCTTCCTACATCAAAAACATGCATGAGAAACCCAGAAGATGGTACACCGTGTGATGGGGAAAGGTTTCTAAAACGCACCTCATTTCTCATCTCCTTGTGCCCGGGTTCACCATTCCAGCCGCTTTACTAGCAAGCTCCCTACTTGGAGCATCAGCACCTTTAACCTTCTGTTCCATACAGGTTGCAATTTGTCCTGAGGATAAACGGGAAGACGTGGAACCAACGAGAGACTAGCTCTTGGTGTTGGGACAGGCACAGGTCACTCTATTTTCCCATCAGAAAGAAGAATTAACCACAGGCTCAGCCTGCCCCCCGGAACCAGAACAGGGCCTGAAGCCATTCTGCGATTTTGCGGCCAGCTCCCATAAAAACGAGTTGTAAAATGGAGGTTCAGGGCACTGCGATTCACAAACCTGCAGAGTTATAAATGATAACTCTCGTCCACAAATATATTGAGGGAAGGCAAAGAAGAGGATTTGAAATCAAGGCAGAATTGCAGGAAACAGATTTCAGGAGGTAGATACGAATCGCCTTTAAAGCACATGAAAAGCGGCAAAACGTTGACAATGATGCCCTTGGCCAAAAAGGGCGTATGCGTTTTTTCCTGAATATATTCAGGAAAAAACGCATACGCCCTTTTTGGCCAACCAAGCCACCTGGAAAGGCAAATCAGCGCTACAAAGAAGTCTCGCTTCCCATCGGTCAAAAGGGCCATGCTGAAAAAAGTGTCAAAACCAGAAATGCAGGACAGGCCATGGAGAAATGGGAGCCTTGCTACACTGATGGGCGGGATGTAAATTGCCAAGAGCCACTCTGGAGAAGTGTCCGGTGAGTCCTGAAACATCTGAAAAACACAGCTTAGAGAGCATAGGGCACTTCCACTCATGGGGGTATAAATTGGGAAAATGAAAAATCAGCAAGACACAAGCACCCCAAAGTTTAGGGCTGCTCTGTTGACCAGGACCTCCACTTCATTCCACCTTAAATATCCCAGGAAAGAGAAAAATGGAGAAAGAAGTTGTGGTCCTTATGTACATTGGAATATCACTCAGCCAGGAAATCAATGTCGTAAGGTTAGTAGCAGCATGATGAGTGGATTTAGGTACGACGATTCTAAGTGAAATAAGTCACACAGAAAAGGACACTTCTCATAAGGCATCACTGATAGAGGGAATGTAAAAACCGTTACACTTGAACTGAATTACAAAACAGAACAGAGTCACACATGCAGAAAACACACTATGGCTGCTTAACGGGAAAGGTGAGGTGGGGTGATACATAAAACAAGGGTATCAAATTAGCTCAGATACCGTTCCATAAACCCAATATGTAATAGACAAGACCTACTCCTTGCTCAGAGAACTGGACTCAACACGCCCTATTCACCGCACAAGAATATATCTGACTAATAATAATCGTAAAACCTATGTATTGATATCTCTCTGTTAGTGTGTCAAGTGGGTGTAAAGCGGCATAAACACAGCAGTGAAAAGCAGCTAAACCCCATTATAAAAATAAATTACTTTGAAACACCCATGAAACAAAGACAGTGAAAGAGAGAGAAATTCTTACACAATGCGTTCAGGGGCTGTGATGCAACCTGGATTGACCATATCTAGACGCACAGCTGGATGAGACATAAGGGTGGACACTCTTGGGGCTGAGAGGTTTGGTGAGGTTGGGTGAGCAAACGCAGACCCTTTAAAGGAATACTGCGTGGTACCCATCGCATGGGTCCCAAATCTCCAGGTTCAAGGGCATCTTCCTACATCAAAAACATGCATGAGAAACCCAGAAGATGGTACACCGTGTGATGGGGAAAGGTTTCTAAAACGCACCTCATTTCTCATCTCCTTGTGCCCGGGTTCGCCATTCCAGCCGCTTTACTAGCAAGCTCCCTACTTGGAGCATCAGCACCTTTAACCTCCTGTTCCATACAGGTTGCAATTTGTCCTGAGGATAAACGGGAAGACGTGGAACCAACGAGAGACTAGCTCTTGGTGTTGGGACAGGCACAGGTCACTCTATTTTCCCATCAGAAAGAAGAATTAACCACAGGCTCAGCCTGCGCCCCGGAACCAGAACAGGGCCTGAAGCCATTCTGCGATTTTGCGGCCAGCTCCCATAAAAACGAGTTGTAAAATGGAGGTTCAGGGCACTGCAATTCACAAACCTGCAGAGTTATAAATGATAACTCTCGTCCACAAATATATTGAGGGAAGGCAAAGAAGAGGATTTGAAATCAAGGCAGAATTGCAGGAAACAGATTTCAGGAGGTAGATACGAATCGCCTTTAAAGCACATGAAAAGCGGCAAAACGTTGACAATGATGCCCTTGGCCAAAAAGGGCGTATGCGTTTTTTCCTGAATATATTCAGGAAAAAACGCATACGCCCTTTTTGGCCAACCAAGCCACCTGGAAAGGCAAATCAGCGCTACAAAGAAGTCTCGCTTCCCATCGGTCAAAAGGGCCATGCTGAAAAAAGTGTCAAAACCAGAAATGCAGGACAGGCCATGGAGAAATGGGAGCCTTGCTACACTGATGGGCGGGATGTAAATTGCCAAGAGCCACTCTGGAGAAGTGTCCAGTGAGTCCTGAAACATCTGAAAAACACAGCTTAGAGAGCATAGGGCACTTCCACTCATGGGGGTATAAATTGGGAAAATTAAAAATCAGCAAGACACAAGCACCCCAAAGTTTAGGGCTGCTCTGTTGACCAGGACCTCCACTTCATTCCACCTTAAATATCCCAGGAAAGAGAAAAATGGATAAAGAAGTTGTGGTCCTTATGTACAATGGAATATCACTCAGCCAGGAAATCAATGTCGTAAGGTTAGTAGCAGCATGATGAGTGGATTTAGGTACGACGATTCTAAGTGAAATAAGTCACACAGAAAAGGACACTTCTCATAAGGTATCACTGATAGAGGGAATGTAAAAACCGTTACAGTTGAACTGAATTACAAAACAGAACAGAGTCACACATGCAGAAAACACACTATGGCTGCTTAACGGGAAAGGTGAGGTGGGGTGATACATAAAACAAGGGTATCAAATTAGCTCAGATACCGTTCCATAAACCCAATATGTAATAGACAAGACCTACTCCTTGCTCAGAGAACTGGACTCAACACGCCCTATTCACCGCACAAGAATATATCTGACTAATAATAATCGTAAAACCTATGTATTGATATCTCTCTGTTAGTGTGTCAAGTGGGTGTAAAGCGGCATAAACACAGCAGTGAAAAGCAGCTAAACCCCATTATAAAAATAAATTACTTTGAAACACCCATGAAACAAAGACAGTGAAAGAGAGAGAAATTCTTACACAATGCGTTCAGGGGCTGTGATGCAACCTGGATTGACCATATCTAGACGCACAGCTGGATGAGACATAAGGGTGGACACTCTTGGGGCTGAGAGGTTTGGTGAGGTTGGGTGAGCAAACGCAGACCCTTTAAAGGAATACTGCGTGGTACCCATCGCATGGGTCCCAAATCTCCAGGTTCAAGGACATCTTCCTACATCAAAAACATGCATGAGAAACCCAGAAGATGGTACACCGTGTGATGGGGAAAGGTTTCTAAAACGCACCTCATTTCTCATCTCCTTGTGCCCGGGTTCGCCATTCCAGCCGCTTTACTAGCAAGCTCCCTACTTGGAGCATCAGCACCTTTAACCTCCTGTTCCATACAGGTTGCAATTTGTCCTGAGGATAAACGGGAAGACGTGGAACCAACGAGAGACTAGCTCTTGGTGTTGGGACAGGCACAGGTCACTCTATTTTCCCATCAGAAAGAAGAATTAACCACAGGCTCAGCCTGCGCCCCGGAACCAGAACAGGGCCTGAAGCCATTCTGCGATTTTGCGGCCAGCTCCCATAAAAACGAGTTGTAAAATGGAGGTTCAGGGCACTGCAATTCACAAACCTGCAGAGTTATAAATGATAACTCTCGTCCACAAATATATTGAGGGAAGGCAAAGAAGAGGATTTGAAATCAAGGCAGAATTGCAGGAAACAGATTTCAGGAGGTAGATACGAATCGCCTTTAAAGCACATGAAAAGCGGCAAAACGTTGACAATGATGCCCTTGGCCAAAAAGGGCGTATGCGTTTTTTCCTGAATATATTCAGGAAAAAACGCATACGCCCTTTTTGGCCAACCAAGCCACCTGGAAAGGCAAATCAGCGCTACAAAGAAGTCTCGCTTCCCATCGGTCAAAAGGGCCATGCTGAAAAAAGTGTCAAAACCAGAAATGCAGGACAGGCCATGGAGAAATGGGAGCCTTGCTACACTGATGGGCGGGATGTAAATTGCCAAGAGCCACTCTGGAGAAGTGTCCGGTGAGTCCTGAAACATCTGAAAAACACAGCTTAGAGAGCATAGGGCACTTCCACTCATGGGGGTATAAATTGGGAAAATGAAAAATCAGCAAGACACAAGCACCCCAAAGTTTAGGGCTGCTCTGTTGACCAGGACCTCCACTTCATTCCACCTTAAATATCCCAGGAAAGAGAAAAATGGAGAAAGAAGTTGTGGTCCTTATGTACATTGGAATATCACTCAGCCAGGAAATCAATGTCGTAAGGTTAGTAGCAGCATGATGAGTGGATTTAGGTACGACGATTCTAAGTGAAATAAGTCACACAGAAAAGGACACTTCTCATAAGGTATCACTGATAGAGGGAATGTAAAAACCGTTACACTTGAACTGAATTACAAAACAGAACAGAGTCACACATGCAGAAAACACACTATGGCTGCTTAACGGGAAAGGTGAGGTGGGGTGATACATAAAACAAGGGTATCAAATTAGCTCAGATACCGTTCCATAAACCCAATATGTAATAGACAAGACCTACTCCTTGCTCAGAGAACTGGACTCAACACGCCCTATTCACCGCACAAGAATATATCTGACTAATAATAATCGTAAAACCTATGTATTGATATCTCTCTGTTAGTGTGTCAAGTGGGTGTAAAGCGGCATAAACACAGCAGTGAAAAGCAGCTAAACCCCATTATAAAAATAAATTACTTTGAAACACCCATGAAACAAAGACAGTGAAAGAGAGAGAAATTCTTACACAATGCGTTCAGGGGCTGTGATGCAACCTGGATTGACCATATCTAGACGCACAGCTGGATGAGACATAAGGGTGGACACTCTTGGGGCTGAGAGGTTTGGTGAGGTTGGGTGAGCAAACGCAGACCCTTTAAAGGAATACTGCATGGTACCCATCGCATGGGTCCCAAATCTCCAGGTTCAAGGGCATCTTCCTACATCAAAAACATGCATGAGAAACCCAGAAGATGGTACACCGTGTGATGGGGAAAGGTTTCTAAAACGCACCTCATTTCTCATCTCCTTGTGCCCGGGTTCGCCATTCCAGCCGCTTTACTAGCAAGCTCCCTACTTGGAGCATCAGCACCTTTAACCTCCTGTTCCGTACAGGTTGCAATTTGTCCTGAGGATAAACGGGAAGACGTGGAACCAACGAGAGACTAGCTCTTGGTGTTGGGACAGGCACAGGTCACTCTATTTTCCCATCAGAAAGAAGAATTAACCACAGGCTCAGCCTGACCCCCGGAACCAGAACAGGGCCTGAAGCCATTCTGCGATTTTGCGGCCAGCTCCCATAAAAACGAGTTGTAAAATGGAGGTTCAGGGCACTGCAATTCACAAACCTGCAGAGTTATAAATGATAACTCTCGTCCACAAATATATTGAGGGAAGGCAAAGAAGAGGATTTGAAATCAAGGCAGAATTGCAGGAAACAGATTTCAGGAGGTAGATACGAATCGCCTTTAAAGCACATGAAAAGCGGCAAAACGTTGACAATGATGCCCTTGGCCAAAAAGGGCGTATGCGTTTTTTCCTGAATATATTCAGGAAAAAACGCATACGCCCTTTTTGGCCAACCAAGCCACCTGGAAAGGCAAATCAGCGCTACAAAGAAGTCTCGCTTCCCATCGGTCAAAAGGGCCATGCTGAAAAAAGTGTCAAAACCAGAAATGCAGGACAGGCCATGGAGAAATGGGAGCCTTGCTACACTGATGGGCGGGATGTAAATTGCCAAGAGCCACTCTGGAGAAGTGTCCGGTGAGTCCTGAAACATCTGAAAAACACAGCTTAGAGAGCATAGGGCACTTCCACTCATGGGGGTATAAATTGGGAAAATGAAAAATCAGCAAGACACAAGCACCCCAAAGTTTAGGGCTGCTCTGTTGACCAGGACCTCCACTTCATTCCACCTTAAATATCCCAGGAAAGAGAAAAATGGATAAAGAAGTTGTGGTCCTTATGTACAATGGAATATCACTCAGCCAGGAAATCAATGTCGTAAGGTTAGTAGCAGCATGATGAGTGGATTTAGGTACGACGATTCTAAGTGAAATAAGTCACACAGAAAAGGACACTTCTCATAAGGTATCACTGATAGAGGGAATGTAAAAACCGTTACACTTGAACTGAATTACAAAACAGAACAGAGTCACACATGCAGAAAACACACTATGGCTGCTTAACGGGAAAGGTGAGGTGGGGTGATACATAAAACAAGGGTATCAAATTAGCTCAGATACCGTTCCATAAACCCAATATGTAATAGACAAGACCTACTCCTTGCTCAGAGAACTGGACTCAACACGCCCTATTCACCGCACAAGTATATATCTGACTAATAATAATCGTAAAACCTATGTATTGATATCTCTCTGTTAGTGTGTCAAGTGGGTGTAAAGCGGCATAAACACAGCAGTGAAAAGCAGCTAAACCCCATTATAAAAATAAATTACTTTGAAACACCCATGAAACAAAGACAGTGAAAGAGAGAGAAATTCTTACACAATGCGTTCAGGGGCTGTGATGCAACCTGGATTGACCATATCTAGACGCACAGCTGGATGAGACATAAGGGTGGACACTCTTGGGGCTGAGAGGTTTGGTGAGGTTGGGTGAGCAAACGCAGACCCTTTAAAGGAATACTGCGTGGTACCCATCGCATGGGTCCCAAATCTCCAGGTTCAAGGGCATCTTCCTACATCAAAAACATGCATGAGAAACCCAGAAGATGGTACACCGTGTGATGGGGAAAGGTTTCTAAAACGCACCTCATTTCTCATCTCCTTGTGCCCGGGTTCGCCATTCCAGCCGCTTTACTAGCAAGCTCCCTACTTGGAGCATCAGCACCTTTAACCTCCTGTTCCGTACAGGTTGCAATTTGTCCTGAGGATAAACGGGAAGACGTGGAACCAACGAGAGACTAGCTCTTGGTGTTGGGACAGGCACAGGTCACTCTATTTTCCCATCAGAAAGAAGAATTAACCACAGGCTCAGCCTGACCCCCGGAACCAGAACAGGGCCTGAAGCCATTCTGCGATTTTGCGGCCAGCTCCCATAAAAACGAGTTGTAAAATGGAGGTTCAGGGCACTGCAATTCACAAACCTGCAGAGTTATAAATGATAACTCCCGTCCACAAATATATTGAGGGAAGGCAAAGAAGAGGATTTGAAATCAAGGCAGAATTGCAGGAAACAGATTTCAGGAGGTAGATACGAATCGCCTTTAAAGCACATGAAAAGCGGCAAAACGTTGACAATGATGCCCTTGGCCAAAAAGGGCGTATGCGTTTTTTCCTGAATATATTCAGGAAAAAACGCATACGCCCTTTTTGGCCAACCAAGCAACCTGGAAAGGCAAATCAGCGCTACAAAGAAGTCTCGCTTCCCATCGGTCAAAAGGGCCATGCTGAAAAAAGTGTCAAAACCAGAAATGCAGGACAGGCCATGGAGAAATGGGAGCCTTGCTACACTGATGGGCGGGATGTAAATTGCCAAGAGCCACTCTGGAGAAGTGTCCGGTGAGTCCTGAAACATCTGAAAAACACAGCTTAGAGAGCATAGGGCACTTCCACTCATGGGGGTATAAATTGGGAAAATGAAAAATCAGCAAGACACAAGCACCCCAAAGTTTAGGGCTGCTCTGTTGACCAGGACCTCCACTTCATTCCACCTTAAATATCCCAGGAAAGAGAAAAATGGATAAAGAAGTTGTGGTCCTTATGTACAATGGAATATCACTCAGCCAGGAAATCAATGTCGTAAGGTTAGTAGCAGCATGATGAGTGGATTTAGGTACGACGATTCTAAGTGAAATAAGTCACACAGAAAAGGACACTTCTCATAAGGTATCACTGATAGAGGGAATGTAAAAACCGTTACACTTGAACTGAATTACAAAACAGAACAGAGTCACACATGCAGAAAACACACTATGGCTGCTTAACGGGAAAGGTGAGGTGGGGTGATACATAAAACAAGGGTATCAAATTAGCTCAGATACCGTTCCATAAACCCAATATGTAATAGACAAGACCTACTCCTTGCTCAGAGAACTGGACTCAACACGCCCTATTCACCGCACAAGAATATATCTGACTAATAATAATCGTAAAACCTATGTATTGATATCTCTCTGTTAGTGTGTCAAGTGGGTGTAAAGCGGCATAAACACAGCAGTGAAAAGCAGCTAAACCCCATTATAAAAATAAATTACTTTGAAACACCCATGAAACAAAGACAGTGAAAGAGAGAGAAATTCTTACACAATGCGTTCAGGGGCTGTGATGCAACCTGGATTGACCATATCTAGACGCACAGCTGGATGAGACATAAGGGTGGACACTCTTGGGGCTGAGAGGTTTGGTGAGGTTGGGTGAGCAAACGCAGACCCTTTAAAGGAATACTGCGTGGTACCCATCGCATGGGTCCCAAATCTCCAGGTTCAAGGGCATCTTCCTACATCAAAAACATGCATGAGAAACCCAGAAGATGGTACACCGTGTGATGGGGAAAGGTTTCTAAAACGCACCTCATTTCTCAACTCCTTGTGCCCGGGTTCGCCATTACAGCCGCTTTACTAGCAAGCTCCCTACTTGGAGCATCAGCACCTTTAACCTCCTGTTCCATGCAGGTTGCAATTTGTCCTGAGGATAAACGGGAAGACGTGGAACCAACGAGAGACTAGCTCTTGGTGTTGGGACAGGCACAGGTCACTCTATTTTCCCATCAGAAAGAAGAATTAACCACAGGCTCAGCCTGACCCCCGGAACCAGAACAGGGCCTGAAGCCATTCTGCGATTTTGCGGCCAGCTCCCATAAAAACGAGTTGTAAAATGGAGGTTCAGGGCACTGCGATTCACAAACCTGCAGAGTTATAAATGATAACTGTCGTCCACAAATATATTGAGGGAAGGCAAAGAAGAGGATTTGAAATCAAGGCAGAATTGCAGGAAACAGATTTCAGGAGGTAGATACGAATCGCCTTTAAAGCACATGAAAAGCGGCAAAACGTTGACAATGATGCCCTTGGCCAAAAAGGGCGTATGCGTTTTTTCCTGAATATATTCAGGAAAAAACGCATACGCCCTTTTTGGCCAACCAAGCCACCTGGAAAGGCAAATCAGCGCTACAAAGAAGTCTCGCTTCCCATCGGTCAAAAGGGCCATGCTGAAAAAAGTGTCAAAACCAGAAATGCAGGACAGGCCATGGAGAAATGGGAGCCTTGCTACACTGATGGGCGGGATGTAAATTGCCAAGAGCCACTCTGGAGAAGTGTCCGGTGAGTCCTGAAACATCTGAAAAACACAGCTTAGAGAGCATAGGGCACTTCCACTCATGGGGGTATAAATTGGGAAAATTAAAAATCAGCAAGACACAAGCACCCCAAAGTTTAGGGCTGCTCTGTTGACCAGGACCTCCACTTCATTCCACCTTAAATATCCCAGGAAAGAGAAAAATGGATAAAGAAGTTGTGGTCCTTATGTACATTGGAATATCACTCAGCCAGGAAATCAATGTCGTAAGGTTAGTAGCAGCATGATGAGTGGATTTAGGTACGACGATTCTAAGTGAAATAAGTCACACAGAAAAGGACACTTCTCATAAGGTATCACTGATAGAGGGAATGTAAAAACCGTTACACTTGAACTGAATTACAAAACAGAACAGAGTCACACATGCAGAAAACACACTATGGCTGCTTAACGGGAAAGGTGAGGTGGGGTGATACATAAAACAAGGGTATCAAATTAGCTCAGATACCGTTCCATAAACCCAATATGTAATAGACAAGACCTACTCCTTGCTCAGAGAACTGGACTCAACACGCCCTATTCACCGCACAAGAATATATCTGACTAATAATAATCGTAAAACCTATGTATTGATATCTCTCTGTTAGTGTGTCAAGTGGGTGTAAAGCGGCATAAACACAGCAGTGAAAAGCAGCTAAACCCCATTATAAAAATAAATTACTTTGAAACACCCATGAAACAAAGACAGTGAAAGAGAGAGAAATTCTTACACAATGCGTTCAGGGGCTGTGATGCAACCTGGATTGACCATATCTAGACGCACAGCTGGATGAGACATAAGGGTGGACACTCTTGGGGCTGAGAGGTTTGGTGAGGTTGGGTGAGCAAACGCAGACCCTTTAAAGGAATACTGCGTGGTACCCATCGCATGGGTCCCAAATCTCCAGGTTCAAGGGCATCTTCCTACATCAAAAACATGCATGAGAAACCCAGAAGATGGTACACCGTGTGATGGGGAAAGGTTTCTAAAACGCACCTCATTTCTCAACTCCTTGTGCCCGGGTTCGCCATTACAGCCGCTTTACTAGCAAGCTCCCTACTTGGAGCATCAGCACCTTTAACCTCCTGTTCCATGCAGGTTGCAATTTGTCCTGAGGATAAACGGGAAGACGTGGAACCAACGAGAGACTAGCTCTTGGTGTTGGGACAGGCACAGGTCACTCTATTTTCCCATCAGAAAGAAGAATTAACCACAGGCTCAGCCTGACCCCCGGAACCAGAACAGGGCCTGAAGCCATTCTGCGATTTTGCGGCCAGCTCCCATAAAAACGAGTTGTAAAATGGAGGTTCAGGGCACTGCGATTCACAAACCTGCAGAGTTATAAATGATAACTCCCGTCCACAAATATATTGAGGGAAGGCAAAGAAGAGGATTTGAAATCAAGGCAGAATTGCAGGAAACAGATTTCAGGAGGTAGATACGAATCGCCTTTAAAGCACATGAAAAGCGGCAAAACGTTGACAATGATGCCCTTGGCCAAAAAGTGCGTATGCGTTTTTTCCTGAATATATTCAGGAAAAAACGCATACGCCCTTTTTGGCCAACCAAGCCACCTGGAAAGGCAAATCAGCGCTACAAAGAAGTCTCGCTTCCCATCGGTCAAAAGGGCCATGCTGAAAAAAGTGTCAAAACCAGAAATGCAGGACAGGCCATGGAGAAATGGGAGCCTTGCTACACTGATGGGCGGGATGTAAATTGCCAAGAGCCACTCTGGAGAAGTGTCCAGTGAGTCCTGAAACATCTGAAAAACACAGCTTAGAGAGCATAGGGCACTTCCACTCATGGGGGTATAAATTGGGAAAATTAAAAATCAGCAAGACACAAGCACCCCAAAGTTTAGGGCTGCTCTGTTGACCAGGACCTCCACTTCATTCCACCTTAAATATCCCAGGAAAGAGAAAAATGGAGAAAGAAGTTGTGGTCCTTATGTACATTGGAATATCACTCAGCCAGGAAATCAATGTCGTAAGGTTAGTAGCAGCATGATGAGTGGATTTAGGTACGACGATTCTAAGTGAAATAAGTCACACAGAAAAGGACACTTCTCATAAGGTATCACTGATAGAGGGAATGTAAAAACCGTTACACTTGAACTGAATTACAAAACAGAACAGAGTCACACATGCAGAAAACACACTATGGCTGCTTAACGGGAAAGGTGAGGTGGGGTGATACATAAAACAAGGGTATCAAATTAGCTCAGATACCGTTCCATAAACCCAATATGTAATAGACAAGACCTACTCCTTGCTCAGAGAACTGGACTCAACACGCCCTATTCACCGCACAAGAATATATCTGACTAATAATAATCGTAAAACCTATGTATTGATATCTCTCTGTTAGTGTGTCAAGTGGGTGTAAAGCGGCATAAACACAGCAGTGAAAAGCAGCTAAACCCCATTATAAAAATAAATTACTTTGAAACACCCATGAAACAAAGACAGTGAAAGAGAGAGAAATTCTTACACAATGCGTTCAGGGGCTGTGATGCAACCTGGATTGACCATATCTAGACGCACAGCTGGATGAGACATAAGGGTGGACACTCTTGGGGCTGAGAGGTTTGGTGAGGTTGGGTGAGCAAACGCAGACCCTTTAAAGGAATACTGCGTGGTACCCATCGCATGGGTCCCAAATCTCCAGGTTCAAGGGCATCTTCCTACATCAAAAACATGCATGAGAAACCCAGAAGATGGTACACCGTGTGATGGGGAAAGGTTTCTAAAACGCACCTCATTTCTCAACTCCTTGTGCCCGGGTTCGCCATTACAGCCGCTTTACTAGCAAGCTCCCTACTTGGAGCATCAGCACCTTTAACCTCCTGTTCCATGCAGGTTGCAATTTGTCCTGAGGATAAACGGGAAGACGTGGAACCAACGAGAGACTAGCTCTTGGTGTTGGGACAGGCACAGGTCACTCTATTTTCCCATCAGAAAGAAGAATTAACCACAGGCTCAGCCTGACCCCCGGAACCAGAACAGGGCCTGAAGCCATTCTGCGATTTTGCGGCCAGCTCCCATAAAAACGAGTTGTAAAATGGAGGTTCAGGGCACTGCGATTCACAAACCTGCAGAGTTATAAATGATAACTCCCGTCCACAAATATATTGAGGGAAGGCAAAGAAGAGGATTTGAAATCAAGGCAGAATTGCAGGAAACAGATTTCAGGAGGTAGATACGAATCGCCTTTAAAGCACATGAAAAGCGGCAAAACGTTGACAATGATGCCCTTGGCCAAAAAGGGCGTATGCGTTTTTTCCTGAATATATTCAGGAAAAAACGCATACGCCCTTTTTGGCCAACCAAGCCACCTGGAAAGGCAAATCAGCGCTACAAAGAAGTCTCGCTTCCCATCGGTCAAAAGGGCCATGCTGAAAAAAGTGTCAAAACCAGAAATGCAGGACAGGCCATGGAGAAATGGGAGCCTTGCTACACTGATGGGCGGGATGTAAATTGCCAAGAGCCACTCTGGAGAAGTGTCCGGTGAGTCCTGAAACATCTGAAAAACACAGCTTAGAGAGCATAGGGCACTTCCACTCATGGGGGTATAAATTGGGAAAATTAAAAATCAGCAAGACACAAGCACCCCAAAGTTTAGGGCTGCTCTGTTGACCAGGACCTCCACTTCATTCCACCTTAAATATCCCAGGAAAGAGAAAAATGGATAAAGAAGTTGTGGTCCTTATGTACAATGGAATATCACTCAGCCAGGAAATCAATGTCGTAAGGTTAGTAGCAGCATGATGAGTGGATTTAGGTACGACGATTCTAAGTGAAATAAGTCACACAGAAAAGGACACTTCTCATAAGGTATCACTGATAGAGGGAATGTAAAAACCGTTACACTTGAACTGAATTACAAAACAGAACAGAGTCACACATGCAGAAAACACACTATGGCTGCTTAACGGGAAAGGTGAGGTGGGGTGATACATAAAACAAGGGTATCAAATTAGCTCAGATACCGTTCCATAAACCCAATATGTAATAGACAAGACCTACTCCTTGCTCAGAGAACTGGACTCAACACGCCCTATTCACCGCACAAGAATATATCTGACTAATAATAATCGTAAAACCTATGTATTGATATCTCTCTGTTAGTGTGTCAAGTGGGTGTAAAGCGGCATAAACACAGCAGTGAAAAGCAGCTAAACCCCATTATAAAAATAAATTACTTTGAAACACCCATGAAACAAAGACAGTGAAAGAGAGAGAAATTCTTACACAATGCGTTCAGGGGCTGTGATGCAACCTGGATTGACCATATCTAGACGCACAGCTGGATGAGACATAAGGGTGGACACTCTTGGGGCTGAGAGGTTTGGTGAGGTTGGGTGAGCAAACGCAGACCCTTTAAAGGAATACTGCGTGGTACCCATCGCATGGGTCCCAAATCTCCAGGTTCAAGGGCATCTTCCTACATCAAAAACATGCATGAGAAACCCAGAAGATGGTACACCGTGTGATGGGGAAAGGTTTCTAAAACGCACCTCATTTCTCATCTCCTTGTGCCCGGGTTCGCCATTCCAGCCGCTTTACTAGCAAGCTCCCTACTTGGAGCATCAGCACCTTTAACCTCCTGTTCCATACAGGTTGCAATTTGTCCTGAGGATAAACGGGAAGACGTGGAACCAACGAGAGACTAGCTCTTGGTGTTGGGACAGGCACAGGTCACTCTATTTTCCCATCAGAAAGAAGAATTAACCACAGGCTCAGCCTGCGCCCCGGAATCAGAACAGGGCCTGAAGCCATTCTGCGATTTTGCGGCCAGCTCCCATAAAAACGAGTTGTAAAATGGAGGTTCAGGGCACTGCAATTCACAAACCTGCAGAGTTATAAATGATAACTCTCGTCCACAAATATATTGAGGGAAGGCAAAGAAGAGGATTTGAAATCAAGGCAGAATTGCAGGAAACAGATTTCAGGAGGTAGATACGAATCGCCTTTAAAGCACATGAAAAGCGGCAAAACGTTGACAATGATGCCCTTGGCCAAAAAGGGCGTATGCGTTTTTTCCTGAATATATTCAGGAAAAAACGCATACGCCCTTTTTGGCCAACCAAGCCACCTGGAAAGGCAAATCAGCGCTACAAAGAAGTCTCGCTTCCCATCGGTCAAAAGGGCCATGCTGAAAAAAGTGTCAAAACCAGAAATGCAGGACAGGCCATGGAGAAATGGGAGCCTTGCTACACTGATGGGCGGGATGTAAATTGCCAAGAGCCACTCTGGAGAAGTGTCCGGTGAGTCCTGAAACATCTGAAAAACACAGCTTAGAGAGCATAGGGCACTTCCACTCATGGGGGTATAAATTGGGAAAATTAAAAATCAGCAAGACACAAGCACCCCAAAGTTTAGGGCTGCTCTGTTGACCAGGACCTCCACTTCATTCCACCTTAAATATCCCAGGAAAGAGAAAAATGGATAAAGAAGTTGTGGTCCTTATGTACAATGGAATATCACTCAGCCAGGAAATCAATGTCGTAAGGTTAGTAGCAGCATGATGAGTGGATTTAGGTACGACGATTCTAAGTGAAATAAGTCACACAGAAAAGGACACTTCTCATAAGGTGTCACTGATAGAGGGAATGTAAAAACCGTTACAGTTGAAGTGAATTACAAAACAGAACAGAGTCACACATGCAGAAAACACACTATGGCTGCTTAACGGGAAAGGTGAGGTGGGGTGATACATAAAACAAGGGTATCAAATTAGCTCAGATACCGTTCCATAAACCCAATATGTAATAGACAAGACCTACTCCTTGCTCAGAGAACTGGACTCAACACGCCCTATTCACCGCACAAGAATATATCTGACTAATAATAATCGTAAAACCTATGTATTGATATCTCTCTGTTAGTGTGTCAAGTGGGTGTAAAGCGGCATAAACACAGCAGTGAAAAGCAGCTAAACCCCATTATAAAAATAAATTACTTTGAAACACCCATGAAACAAAGACAGTGAAAGAGAGAGAAATTCTTACACAATGCGTTCAGGGGCTGTGATGCAACCTGGATTGACCATATCTAGACGCACAGCTGGATGAGACATAAGGGTGGACACTCTTGGGGCTGAGAGGTTTGGTGAGGTTGGGTGAGCAAACGCAGACCCTTTAAAGGAATACTGCGTGGTACCCATCGCATGGGTCCCAAATCTCCAGGTTCAAGGGCATCTTCCTACATCAAAAACATGCATGAGAAACCCAGAAGATGGTACACCGTGTGATGGGGAAAGGTTTCTAAAACGCACCTCATTTCTCATCTCCTTGTGCCCGGGTTCGCCATTCCAGCCGCTTTACTAGCAAGCTCCCTACTTGGAGCATCAGCACCTTTAACCTCCTGTTCCATACAGGTTGCAATTTGTCCTGAGGATAAACGGGAAGACGTGGAACCAACGAGAGACTAGCTCTTGGTGTTGGGACAGGCACAGGTCACTCTATTTTCCCATCAGAAAGAAGAATTAACCACAGGCTCAGCCTGCCCCCCGGAACCAGAACAGGGCCTGAAGCCATTCTGCGATTTTGCGGCCAGCTCCCATAAAAACGAGTTGTAAAATGGAGGTTCAGGGCACTGCAATTCACAAACCTGCAGAGTTATAAATGATAACTCTCGTCCACAAATATATTGAGGGAAGGCAAAGAAGAGGATTTGAAATCAAGGCAGAATTGCAGGAAACAGATTTCAGGAGGTAGATACGAATCGCCTTTAAAGCACATGAAAAGCGGCAAAACGTTGACAATGATGCCCTTGGCCAAAAAGGGCGTATGCGTTTTTTCCTGAATATATTCAGGAAAAAACGCATACGCCCTTTTTGGCCAACCAAGCAACCTGGAAAGGCAAATCAGCGCTACAAAGAAGTCTCGCTTCCCATCGGTCAAAAGGGCCATGCTGAAAAAAGTGTCAAAACCAGAAATGCAGGACAGGCCATGGAGAAATGGGAGCCTTGCTACACTGATGGGCGGGATGTAAATTGCCAAGAGCCACTCTGGAGAAGTGTCCGGTGAGTCCTGAAACATCTGAAAAACACAGCTTAGAGAGCATAGGGCACTTCCACTCATGGGGGTATAAATTGGGAAAATTAAAAATCAGCAAGACACAAGCACCCCAAAGTTTAGGGCTGCTCTGTTGACCAGGACCTCCACTTCATTCCACCTTAAATATCCCAGGAAAGAGAAAAATGGAGAAAGAAGTTGTGGTCCTTATGTACATTGGAATATCACTCAGCCAGGAAATCAATGTCGTAAGGTTAGTAGCAGCATGATGAGTGGATTTAGGTACGACGATTCTAAGTGAAATAAGTCACACAGAAAAGGACACTTCTCATAAGGTATCACTGATAGAGGGAATGTAAAAACCGTTACACTTGAACTGAATTACAAAACAGAACAGAGTCACACATGCAGAAAACACACTATGGCTGCTTAACGGGAAAGGTGAGGTGGGGTGATACATAAAACAAGGGTATCAAATTAGCTCAGATACCGTTCCATAAACCCAATATGTAATAGACAAGACCTACTCCTTGCTCAGAGAACTGGACTCAACACGCCCTATTCACCGCACAAGAATATATCTGACTAATAATAATCGTAAAACCTATGTATTGATATCTCTCTGTTAGTGTGTCAAGTGGGTGTAAAGCGGCATAAACACAGCAGTGAAAAGCAGCTAAACCCCATTATAAAAATAAATTACTTTGAAACACCCATGAAACAAAGACAGTGAAAGAGAGAGAAATTCTTACACAATGCGTTCAGGGGCTGTGATGCAACCTGGATTGACCATATCTAGACGCACAGCTGGATGAGACATAAGGGTGGACACTCTTGGGGCTGAGAGGTTTGGTGAGGTTGGGTGAGCAAACGCAGACCCTTTAAAGGAATACTGCGTGGTACCCATCGCATGGGTCCCAAATCTCCAGGTTCAAGGGCATCTTCCTACATCAAAAACATGCATGAGAAACCCAGAAGATGGTACACCGTGTGATGGGGAAAGGTTTCTAAAACGCACCTCATTTCTCAACTCCTTGTGCCCGGGTTCGCCATTACAGCCGCTTTACTAGCAAGCTCCCTACTTGGAGCATCAGCACCTTTAACCTCCTGTTCCATGCAGGTTGCAATTTGTCCTGAGGATAAACGGGAAGACGTGGAACCAACGAGAGACTAGCTCTTGGTGTTGGGACAGGCACAGGTCACTCTATTTTCCCATCAGAAAGAAGAATTAACCACAGGCTCAGCCTGACCCCCGGAACCAGAACAGGGCCTGAAGCCATTCTGCGATTTTGCGGCCAGCTCCCATAAAAACGAGTTGTAAAATGGAGGTTCAGGGCACTGCGATTCACAAACCTGCAGAGTTATAAATGATAACTCCCGTCCACAAATATATTGAGGGAAGGCAAAGAAGAGGATTTGAAATCAAGGCAGAATTGCAGGAAACAGATTTCAGGAGGTAGATACGAATCGCCTTTAAAGCACATGAAAAGCGGCAAAACGTTGACAATGATGCCCTTGGCCAAAAAGGGCGTATGCGTTTTTTCCTGAATATATTCAGGAAAAAACGCATACGCCCTTTTTGGCCAACCAAGCCACCTGGAAAGGCAAATCAGCGCTACAAAGAAGTCTCGCTTCCCATCGGTCAAAAGGGCCATGCTGAAAAAAGTGTCAAAACCAGAAATGCAGGACAGGCCATGGAGAAATGGGAGCCTTGCTACACTGATGGGCGGGATGTAAATTGCCAAGAGCCACTCTGGAGAAGTGTCCGGTGAGTCCTGAAACATCTGAAAAACACAGCTTAGAGAGCATAGGGCACTTCCACTCATGGGGGTATAAATTGGGAAAATTAAAAATCAGCAAGACACAAGCACCCCAAAGTTTAGGGCTGCTCTGTTGACCAGGACCTCCACTTCATTCCACCTTAAATATCCCAGGAAAGAGAAAAATGGATAAAGAAGTTGTGGTCCTTATGTACAATGGAATATCACTCAGCCAGGAAATCAATGTCGTAAGGTTAGTAGCAGCATGATGAGTGGATTTAGGTACGACGATTCTAAGTGAAATAAGTCACACAGAAAAGGACACTTCTCATAAGGTATCACTGATAGAGGGAATGTAAAAACCGTTACACTTGAACTGAATTACAAAACAGAACAGAGTCACACATGCAGAAAACACACTATGGCTGCTTAACGGGAAAGGTGAGGTGGGGTGATACATAAAACAAGGGTATCAAATTAGCTCAGATACCGTTCCATAAACCCAATATGTAATAGACAAGACCTACTCCTTGCTCAGAGAACTGGACTCAACACGCCCTATTCACCGCACAAGAATATATCTGACTAATAATAATCGTAAAACCTATGTATTGATATCTCTCTGTTAGTGTGTCAAGTGGGTGTAAAGCGGCATAAACACAGCAGTGAAAAGCAGCTAAACCCCATTATAAAAATAAATTACTTTGAAACACCCATGAAACAAAGACAGTGAAAGAGAGAGAAATTCTTACACAATGCGTTCAGGGGCTGTGATGCAACCTGGATTGACCATATCTAGACGCACAGCTGGATGAGACATAAGGGTGGACACTCTTGGGGCTGAGAGGTTTGGTGAGGTTGGGTGAGCAAACGCAGACCCTTTAAAGGAATACTGCGTGGTACCCATCGCATGGGTCCCAAATCTCCAGGTTCAAGGGCATCTTCCTACATCAAAAACATGCATGAGAAACCCAGAAGATGGTACACCGTGTGATGGGGAAAGGTTTCTAAAACGCACCTCATTTCTCATCTCCTTGTGCCCGGGTTCGCCATTCCAGCCGCTTTACTAGCAAGCTCCCTACTTGGAGCATCAGCACCTTTAACCTCCTGTTCCATACAGGTTGCAATTTGTCCTGAGGATAAACGGGAAGACGTGGAACCAACGAGAGACTAGCTCTTGGTGTTGGGACAGGCACAGGTCACTCTATTTTCCCATCAGAAAGAAGAATTAACCACAGGCTCAGCCTGCGCCCCGGAATCAGAACAGGGCCTGAAGCCATTCTGCGATTTTGCGGCCAGCTCCCATAAAAACGAGTTGTAAAATGGAGGTTCAGGGCACTGCAATTCACAAACCTGCAGAGTTATAAATGATAACTCTCGTCCACAAATATATTGAGGGAAGGCAAAGAAGAGGATTTGAAATCAAGGCAGAATTGCAGGAAACAGATTTCAGGAGGTAGATACGAATCGCCTTTAAAGCACATGAAAAGCGGCAAAACGTTGACAATGATGCCCTTGGCCAAAAAGGGCGTATGCGTTTTTTCCTGAATATATTCAGGAAAAAACGCATACGCCCTTTTTGGCCAACCAAGCCACCTGGAAAGGCAAATCAGCGCTACAAAGAAGTCTCGCTTCCCATCGGTCAAAAGGGCCATGCTGAAAAAAGTGTCAAAACCAGAAATGCAGGACAGGCCATGGAGAAATGGGAGCCTTGCTACACTGATGGGCGGGATGTAAATTGCCAAGAGCCACTCTGGAGAAGTGTCCGGTGAGTCCTGAAACATCTGAAAAACACAGCTTAGAGAGCATAGGGCACTTCCACTCATGGGGGTATAAATTGGGAAAATTAAAAATCAGCAAGACACAAGCACCCCAAAGTTTAGGGCTGCTCTGTTGACCAGGACCTCCACTTCATTCCACCTTAAATATCCCAGGAAAGAGAAAAATGGATAAAGAAGTTGTGGTCCTTATGTACAATGGAATATCACTCAGCCAGGAAATCAATGTCGTAAGGTTAGTAGCAGCATGATGAGTGGATTTAGGTACGACGATTCTAAGTGAAATAAGTCACACAGAAAAGGACACTTCTCATAAGGTGTCACTGATAGAGGGAATGTAAAAACCGTTACAGTTGAAGTGAATTACAAAACAGAACAGAGTCACACATGCAGAAAACACACTATGGCTGCTTAACGGGAAAGGTGAGGTGGGGTGATACATAAAACAAGGGTATCAAATTAGCTCAGATACCGTTCCATAAACCCAATATGTAATAGACAAGACCTACTCCTTGCTCAGAGAACTGGACTCAACACGCCCTATTCACCGCACAAGAATATATCTGACTAATAATAATCGTAAAACCTATGTATTGATATCTCTCTGTTAGTGTGTCAAGTGGGTGTAAAGCGGCATAAACACAGCAGTGAAAAGCAGCTAAACCCCATTATAAAAATAAATTACTTTGAAACACCCATGAAACAAAGACAGTGAAAGAGAGAGAAATTCTTACACAATGCGTTCAGGGGCTGTGATGCAACCTGGATTGACCATATCTAGACGCACAGCTGGATGAGACATAAGGGTGGACACTCTTGGGGCTGAGAGGTTTGGTGAGGTTGGGTGAGCAAACGCAGACCCTTTAAAGGAATACTGCGTGGTACCCATCGCATGGGTCCCAAATCTCCAGGTTCAAGGGCATCTTCCTACATCAAAAACATGCATGAGAAACCCAGAAGATGGTACACCGTGTGATGGGGAAAGGTTTCTAAAACGCACCTCATTTCTCATCTCCTTGTGCCCGGGTTCGCCATTCCAGCCGCTTTACTAGCAAGCTCCCTACTTGGAGCATCAGCACCTTTAACCTCCTGTTCCATACAGGTTGCAATTTGTCCTGAGGATAAACGGGAAGACGTGGAACCAACGAGAGACTAGCTCTTGGTGTTGGGACAGGCACAGGTCACTCTATTTTCCCATCAGAAAGAAGAATTAACCACAGGCTCAGCCTGCCCCCCGGAACCAGAACAGGGCCTGAAGCCATTCTGCGATTTTGCGGCCAGCTCCCATAAAAACGAGTTGTAAAATGGAGGTTCAGGGCACTGCAATTCACAAACCTGCAGAGTTATAAATGATAACTCTCGTCCACAAATATATTGAGGGAAGGCAAAGAAGAGGATTTGAAATCAAGGCAGAATTGCAGGAAACAGATTTCAGGAGGTAGATACGAATCGCCTTTAAAGCACATGAAAAGCGGCAAAACGTTGACAATGATGCCCTTGGCCAAAAAGGGCGTATGCGTTTTTTCCTGAATATATTCAGGAAAAAACGCATACGCCCTTTTTGGCCAACCAAGCAACCTGGAAAGGCAAATCAGCGCTACAAAGAAGTCTCGCTTCCCATCGGTCAAAAGGGCCATGCTGAAAAAAGTGTCAAAACCAGAAATGCAGGACAGGCCATGGAGAAATGGGAGCCTTGCTACACTGATGGGCGGGATGTAAATTGCCAAGAGCCACTCTGGAGAAGTGTCCGGTGAGTCCTGAAACATCTGAAAAACACAGCTTAGAGAGCATAGGGCACTTCCACTCATGGGGGTATAAATTGGGAAAATTAAAAATCAGCAAGACACAAGCACCCCAAAGTTTAGGGCTGCTCTGTTGACCAGGACCTCCACTTCATTCCACCTTAAATATCCCAGGAAAGAGAAAAATGGAGAAAGAAGTTGTGGTCCTTATGTACATTGGAATATCACTCAGCCAGGAAATCAATGTCGTAAGGTTAGTAGCAGCATGATGAGTGGATTTAGGTACGACGATTCTAAGTGAAATAAGTCACACAGAAAAGGACACTTCTCATAAGGTATCACTGATAGAGGGAATGTAAAAACCGTTACACTTGAACTGAATTACAAAACAGAACAGAGTCACACATGCAGAAAACACACTATGGCTGCTTAACGGGAAAGGTGAGGTGGGGTGATACATAAAACAAGGGTATCAAATTAGCTCAGATACCGTTCCATAAACCCAATATGTAATAGACAAGACCTACTCCTTGCTCAGAGAACTGGACTCAACACGCCCTATTCACCGCACAAGAATATATCTGACTAATAATAATCGTAAAACCTATGTATTGATATCTCTCTGTTAGTGTGTCAAGTGGGTGTAAAGCGGCATAAACACAGCAGTGAAAAGCAGCTAAACCCCATTATAAAAATAAATTACTTTGAAACACCCATGAAACAAAGACAGTGAAAGAGAGAGAAATTCTTACACAATGCGTTCAGGGGCTGTGATGCAACCTGGATTGACCATATCTAGATGCACAGCTGGATGAGACATAAGGGTGGACACTCTTGGGGCTGAGAGGTTTGGTGAGGTTGGGTGAGCAAACGCAGACCCTTTAAAGGAATACTGCGTGGTACCCATCGCATGGGTCCCAAATCTCCAGGTTCAAGGGCATCTTCCTACATCAAAAACATGCATGAGAAACCCAGAAGATGGTACACCGTGTGATGGGGAAAGGTTTCTAAAACGCACCTCATTTCTCATCTCCTTGTGCCCGGGTTCGCCATTCCAGCCGCTTTACTAGCAAGCTCCCTACTTGGAGCATCAGCACCTTTAACCTCCTGTTCCGTACAGGTTGCAATTTGTCCTGAGGATAAACGGGAAGACGTGGAACCAACGAGAGACTAGCTCTTGGTGTTGGGACAGGCACAGGTCACTCTATTTTCCCATCAGAAAGAAGAATTAACCACAGGCTCAGCCTGACCCCCGGAACCAGAACAGGGCCTGAAGCCATTCTGCGATTTTGCGGCCAGCTCCCATAAAAACGAGTTGTAAAATGGAGGTTCAGGGCACTGCAATTCACAAACCTGCAGAGTTATAAATGATAACTCCCGTCCACAAATATATTGAGGGAAGGCAAAGAAGAGGATTTGAAATCAAGGCAGAATTGCAGGAAACAGATTTCAGGAGGTAGATACGAATCGCCTTTAAAGCACATGAAAAGCGGCAAAACGTTGACAATGATGCCCTTGGCCAAAAAGGGCGTATGCGTTTTTTCCTGAATATATTCAGGAAAAAACGCATACGCCCTTTTTGGCCAACCAAGCCACCTGGAAAGGCAAATCAGCGCTACAAAGAAGTCTCGCTTCCCATCGGTCAAAAGGGCCATGCTGAAAAAAGTGTCAAAACCAGAAATGCAGGACAGGCCATGGAGAAATGGGAGCCTTGCTACACTGATGGGCGGGATGTAAATTGCCAAGAGCCACTCTGGAGAAGTGTCCGGTGAGTCCTGAAACATCTGAAAAACACAGCTTAGAGAGCATAGGGCACTTCCACTCATGGGGGTATAAATTGGGAAAATTAAAAATCAGCAAGACACAAGCACCCCAAAGTTTAGGGCTGCTCTGTTGACCAGGACCTCCACTTCATTCCACCTTAAATATCCCAGGAAAGAGAAAAATGGAGAAAGAAGTTGTGGTCCTTATGTACATTGGAATATCACTCAGCCAGGAAATCAATGTCGTAAGGTTAGTAGCAGCATGATGAGTGGATTTAGGTACGACGATTCTAAGTGAAATAAGTCACACAGAAAAGGACACTTCTCATAAGGTATCACTGATAGAGGGAATGTAAAAACCGTTACACTTGAACTGAATTACAAAACAGAACAGAGTCACACATGCAGAAAACACACTATGGCTGCTTAACGGGAAAGGTGAGGTGGGGTGATACATAAAACAAGGGTATCAAATTAGCTCAGATACCGTTCCATAAACCCAATATGTAATAGACAAGACCTACTCCTTGCTCAGAGAACTGGACTCAACACGCCCTATTCACCGCACAAGAATATATCTGACTAATAATAATCGTAAAACCTATGTATTGATATCTCTCTGTTAGTGTGTCAAGTGGGTGTAAAGCGGCATAAACACAGCAGTGAAAAGCAGCTAAACCCCATTATAAAAATAAATTACTTTGAAACACCCATGAAACAAAGACAGTGAAAGAGAGAGAAATTCTTACACAATGCGTTCAGGGGCTGTGATGCAACCTGGATTGACCATATCTAGACGCACAGCTGGATGAGACATAAGGGTGGACACTCTTGGGGCTGAGAGGTTTGGTGAGGTTGGGTGAGCAAACGCAGACCCTTTAAAGGAATACTGCGTGGTACCCATCGCATGGGTCCCAAATCTCCAGGTTCAAGGGCATCTTCCTACATCAAAAACATGCATGAGAAACCCAGAAGATGGTACACCGTGTGATGGGGAAAGGTTTCTAAAACGCACCTCATTTCTCATCTCCTTGTGCCCGGGTTCGCCATTCCAGCCGCTTTACTAGCAAGCTCCCTACTTGGAGCATCAGCACCTTTAACCTCCTGTTCCATACAGGTTGCAATTTGTCCTGAGGATAAACGGGAAGACGTGGAACCAACGAGAGACTAGCTCTTGGTGTTGGGACAGGCACAGGTCACTCTATTTTCCCATCAGAAAGAAGAATTAACCACAGGCTCAGCCTGCCCCCCGGAACCAGAACAGGGCCTGAAGCCATTCTGTGATTTTGCGGCCAGCTCCCATAAAAACGAGTTGTAAAATGGAGGTTCAGGGCACTGCGATTCACAAACCTGCAGAGTTATAAATGATAACTCTCGTCCACAAATATATTGAGGGAAGGCAAAGAAGAGGATTTGAAATCAAGGCAGAATTGCAGGAAACAGATTTCAGGAGGTAGATACGAATCGCCTTTAAAGCACATGAAAAGCGGCAAAACGTTGACAATGATGCCCTTGGCCAAAAAGGGCGTATGCGTTTTTTCCTGAATATATTCAGGAAAAAACGCATACGCCCTTTTTGGCCAACCAAGCCACCTGGAAAGGCAAATCAGCGCTACAAAGAAGTCTCGCTTCCCATCGGTCAAAAGGGCCATGCTGAAAAAAGTGTCAAAACCAGAAATGCAGGACAGGCCATGGAGAAATGGGAGCCTTGCTACACTGATGGGCGGGATGTAAATTGCCAAGAGCCACTCTGGAGAAGTGTCCGGTGAGTCCTGAAACATCTGAAAAACACAGCTTAGAGAGCATAGGGCACTTCCACTCATGGGGGTATAAATTGGGAAAATTAAAAATCAGCAAGACACAAGCACCCCAAAGTTTAGGGCTGCTCTGTTGACCAGGACCTCCACTTCATTCCACCTTCAATATCCCAGGAAAGAGAAAAATGGAGAAAGAAGTTGTGGTCCTTATGTACATTGGAATATCACTCAGCCAGGAAATCAATGTCGTAAGGTTAGTAGCAGCATGATGAGTGGATTTAGGTACGACGATTCTAAGTGAAATAAGTCACACAGAAAAGGACACTTCTCATAAGGTATCACTGATAGAGGGAATGTAAAAACCGTTACACTTGAACTGAATTACAAAACAGAACAGAGTCACACATGCAGAAAACACACTATGGCTGCTTAACGGGAAAGGTGAGGTGGGGTGATACATAAAACAAGGGTATCAAATTAGCTCAGATACCGTTCCATAAACCCAATATGTAATAGACAAGACCTACTCCTTGCTCAGAGAACTGGACTCAACACGCCCTATTCACCGCACAAGAATATATCTGACTAATAATAATCGTAAAACCTATGTATTGATATCTCTCTGTTAGTGTGTCAAGTGGGTGTAAAGCGGCATAAACACAGCAGTGAAAAGCAGCTAAACCCCATTATAAAAATAAATTACTTTGAAACACCCATGAAACAAAGACAGTGAAAGAGAGAGAAATTCTTACACAATGCGTTCAGGGGCTGTGATGCAACCTGGATTGACCATATCTAGATGCACAGCTGGATGAGACATAAGGGTGGACACTCTTGGGGCTGAGAGGTTTGGTGAGGTTGGGTGAGCAAACGCAGACCCTTTAAAGGAATACTGCGTGGTACCCATCGCATGGGTCCCAAATCTCCAGGTTCAAGGGCATCTTCCTACATCAAAAACATGCATGAGAAACCCAGAAGATGGTACACCGTGTGATGGGGAAAGGTTTCTAAAACGCACCTCATTTCTCATCTCCTTGTGCCCGGGTTCGCCATTCCAGCCGCTTTACTAGCAAGCTCCCTACTTGGAGCATCAGCACCTTTAACCTCCTGTTCCGTACAGGTTGCAATTTGTCCTGAGGATAAACGGGAAGACGTGGAACCAACGAGAGACTAGCTCTTGGTGTTGGGACAGGCACAGGTCACTCTATTTTCCCATCAGAAAGAAGAATTAACCACAGGCTCAGCCTGACCCCCGGAACCAGAACAGGGCCTGAAGCCATTCTGCGATTTTGCGGCCAGCTCCCATAAAAACGAGTTGTAAAATGGAGGTTCAGGGCACTGCAATTCACAAACCTGCAGAGTTATAAATGATAACTCCCGTCCACAAATATATTGAGGGAAGGCAAAGAAGAGGATTTGAAATCAAGGCAGAATTGCAGGAAACAGATTTCAGGAGGTAGATACGAATCGCCTTTAAAGCACATGAAAAGCGGCAAAACGTTGACAATGATGCCCTTGGCCAAAAAGGGCGTATGCGTTTTTTCCTGAATATATTCAGGAAAAAACGCATACGCCCTTTTTGGCCAACCAAGCAACCTGGAAAGGGAAATCAGCGCTACAAAGAAGTCTCGCTTCCCATCGGTCAAAAGGGCCATGCTGAAAAAAGTGTCAAAACCAGAAATGCAGGACAGGCCATGGAGAAATGGGAGCCTTGCTACACTGATGGGCGGGATGTAAATTGCCAAGAGCCACTCTGGAGAAGTGTCCGGTGAGTCCTGAAACATCTGAAAAACACAGCTTAGAGAGCATAGGGCACTTCCACTCATGGGGTTATAAATTGGGAAAATTAAAAATCAGCAAGACACAAGCACCCCAAAGTTTAGGGCTGCTCTGTTGACCAGGACCTCCACTTCATTCCACCTTCAATATCCCAGGAAAGAGAAAAATGGATAAAGAAGTTGTGGTCCTTATGTACAATGGAATATCACTCAGCCAGGAAATCAATGTCGTAAGGTTAGTAGCAGCATGATGAGTGGATTTAGGTACGACGATTCTAAGTGAAATAAGTCACACAGAAAAGGACACTTCTCATAAGGTATCACTGATAGAGGGAATGTAAAAACCGTTACACTTGAACTGAATTACAAAACAGAACAGAGTCACACATGCAGAAAACACACTATGGCTGCTTAACGGGAAAGGTGAGGTGGGGTGATACATAAAACAAGGGTATCAAATTAGCTCAGATACCGTTCCATAAACCCAATATGTAATAGACAAGACCTACTCCTTGCTCAGAGAACTGGACTCAACACGCCCTATTCACCGCACAAGAATATATCTGACTAATAATAATCGTAAAACCTATGTATTGATATCTCTCTGTTAGTGTGTCAAGTGGGTGTAAAGCGGCATAAACACAGCAGTGAAAAGCAGCTAAACCCCATTATAAAAATAAATTACTTTGAAACACCCATGAAACAAAGACAGTGAAAGAGAGAGAAATTCTTACACAATGCGTTCAGGGGCTGTGATGCAACCTGGATTGACCATATCTAGACGCACAGCTGGATGAGACATAAGGGTGGACACTCTTGGGGCTGAGAGGTTTGGTGAGGTTGGGTGAGCAAACGCAGACCCTTTAAAGGAATACTGCGTGGTACCCATCGCATGGGTCCCAAATCTCCAGGTTCAAGGGCATCTTCCTACATCAAAAACATGCATGAGAAACCCAGAAGATGGTACACCGTGTGATGGGGAAAGGTTTCTAAAACGCACCTCATTTCTCATCTCCTTGTGCCCGGGTTCGCCATTCCAGCCGCTTTACTAGCAAGCTCCCTACTTGGAGCATCAGCACCTTTAACCTCCTGTTCCATACAGGTTGCAATTTGTCCTGAGGATAAACGGGAAGACGTGGAACCAACGAGAGACTAGCTCTTGGTGTTGGGACAGGCACAGGTCACTCTATTTTCCCATCAGAAAGAAGAATTAACCACAGGCTCAGCCTGCCCCCCGGAACCAGAACAGGGCCTGAAGCCATTCTGCGATTTTGCGGCCAGCTCCCATAAAAACGAGTTGTAAAATGGAGGTTCAGGGCACTGCGATTCACAAACCTGCAGAGTTATAAATGATAACTCTCGTCCACAAATATATTGAGGGAAGGCAAAGAAGAGGATTTGAAATCAAGGCAGAATTGCAGGAAACAGATTTCAGGAGGTAGATACGAATCGCCTTTAAAGCACATGAAAAGCGGCAAAACGTTGACAATGATGCCCTTGGCCAAAAAGGGCGTATGCGTTTTTTCCTGAATATATTCAGGAAAAAACGCATACGCCCTTTTTGGCCAACCAAGCCACCTGGAAAGGCAAATCAGCGCTACAAAGAAGTCTCGCTTCCCATCGGTCAAAAGGGCCATGCTGAAAAAAGTGTCAAAACCAGAAATGCAGGACAGGCCATGGAGAAATGGGAGCCTTGCTACACTGATGGGCGGGATGTAAATTGCCAAGAGCCACTCTGGAGAAGTGTCCGGTGAGTCCTGAAACATCTGAAAAACACAGCTTAGAGAGCATAGGGCACTTCCACTCATGGGGGTATAAATTGGGAAAATTAAAAATCAGCAAGACACAAGCACCCCAAAGTTTAGGGCTGCTCTGTTGACCAGGACCTCCACTTCATTCCACCTTAAATATCCCAGGAAAGAGAAAAATGGAGAAAGAAGTTGTGGTCCTTATGTACATTGGAATATCACTCAGCCAGGAAATCAATGTCGTAAGGTGAGTAGCAGCATGATGAGTGGATTTAGGTACGACGATTCTAAGTGAAATAAGTCACACAGAAAAGGACACTTCTCATAAGGTATCACTGATAGAGGGAATGTAAAAACCGTTACACTTGAACTGAATTACAAAACAGAACAGAGTCACACATGCAGAAAACACACTATGGCTGCTTAACGGGAAAGGTGAGGTGGGGTGATACATAAAACAAGGGTATCAAATTAGCTCAGATACCGTTCCATAAACCCAATATGTAATAGACAAGACCTACTCCTTGCTCAGAGAACTGGACTCAACACGCCCTATTCACCGCACAAGAATATATCTGACTAATAATAATCGTAAAACCTATGTATTGATATCTCTCTGTTAGTGTGTCAAGTGGGTGTAAAGCGGCATAAACACAGCAGTGAAAAGCAGCTAAACCCCATTATAAAAATAAATTACTTTGAAACACCCATGAAACAAAGACAGTGAAAGAGAGAGAAATTCTTACACAATGCGTTCAGGGGCTGTGATGCAACCTGGATTGACCATATCTAGACGCACAGCTGGATGAGACATAAGGGTGGACACTCTTGGGGCTGAGAGGTTTGGTGAGGTTGGGTGAGCAAACGCAGACCCTTTAAAGGAATACTGCGTGGTACCCATCGCATGGGTCCCAAATCTCCAGGTTCAAGGGCATCTTCCTACATCAAAAACATGCATGAGAAACCCAGAAGATGGTACACCGTGTGATGGGGAAAGGTTTCTAAAACGCACCTCATTTCTCATCTCCTTGTGCCCGGGTTCGCCATTCCAGCCGCTTTACTAGCAAGCTCCCTACTTGGAGCATCAGCACCTTTAACCTCCTGTTCCATACAGGTTGCAATTTGTCCTGAGGATAAACGGGAAGACGTGGAACCAACGAGAGACTAGCTCTTGGTGTTGGGACAGGCACAGGTCACTCTATTTTCCCATCAGAAAGAAGAATTAACCACAGGCTCAGCCTGCCCCCCGGAACCAGAACAGGGCCTGAAGCCATTCTGCGATTTTGCGGCCAGCTCCCATAAAAACGAGTTGTAAAATGGAGGTTCAGGGCACTGCGATTCACAAACCTGCAGAGTTATAAATGATAACTCTCGTCCACAAATATATTGAGGGAAGGCAAAGAAGAGGATTTGAAATCAAGGCAGAATTGCAGGAAACAGATTTCAGGAGGTAGATACGAATCGCCTTTAAAGCACATGAAAAGCGGCAAAACGTTGACAATGATGCCCTTGGCCAAAAAGGGCGTATGCGTTTTTTCCTGAATATATTCAGGAAAAAACGCATACGCCCTTTTTGGCCAACCAAGCCACCTGGAAAGGCAAATCAGCGCTACAAAGAAGTCTCGCTTCCCATCGGTCAAAAGGGCCATGCTGAAAAAAGTGTCAAAACCAGAAATGCAGGACAGGCCATGGAGAAATGGGAGCCTTGCTACACTGATGGGCGGGATGTAAATTGCCAAGAGCCACTCTGGAGAAGTGTCCGGTGAGTCCTGAAACATCTGAAAAACACAGCTTAGAGAGCATAGGGCACTTCCACTCATGGGGGTATAAATTGGGAAAATTAAAAATCAGCAAGACACAAGCACCCCAAAGTTTAGGGCTGCTCTGTTGACCAGGACCTCCACTTCATTCCACCTTCAATATCCCAGGAAAGAGAAAAATGGAGAAAGAAGTTGTGGTCCTTATGTACATTGGAATATCACTCAGCCAGGAAATCAATGTCGTAAGGTTAGTAGCAGCATGATGAGTGGATTTAGGTACGACGATTCTAAGTGAAATAAGTCACACAGAAAAGGACACTTCTCATAAGGTATCACTGATAGAGGGAATGTAAAAACCGTTACACTTGAACTGAATTACAAAACAGAACAGAGTCACACATGCAGAAAACACACTATGGCTGCTTAACGGGAAAGGTGAGGTGGGGTGATACATAAAACAAGGGTATCAAATTAGCTCAGATACCGTTCCATAAACCCAATATGTAATAGACAAGACCTACTCCTTGCTCAGAGAACTGGACTCAACACGCCCTATTCACCGCACAAGAATATATCTGACTAATAATAATCGTAAAACCTATGTATTGATATCTCTCTGTTAGTGTGTCAAGTGGGTGTAAAGCGGCATAAACACAGCAGTGAAAAGCAGCTAAACCCCATTATAAAAATAAATTACTTTGAAACACCCATGAAACAAAGACAGTGAAAGAGAGAGAAATTCTTACACAATGCGTTCAGGGGCTGTGATGCAACCTGGATTGACCATATCTAGACGCACAGCTGGATGAGACATAAGGGTGGACACTCTTGGGGCTGAGAGGTTTGGTGAGGTTGGGTGAGCAAACGCAGACCCTTTAAAGGAATACTGCGTGGTACCCATCGCATGGGTCCCACATCTCCAGGTTCAAGGGCATCTTCCTACATCAAAAACATGCATGAGAAACCCAGAAGATGGTACACCGTGTGATGGGGAAAGGTTTCTAAAACGCACCTCATTTCTCATCTCCTTGTGCCCGGGTTCGCCATTCCAGCCACTTTACTAGCAAGCTCCCTACTTGGAGCATCAGCACCTTTAACCTCCTGTTCCATGCAGGTTGCAATTTGTCCTGAGGATAAACGGGAAGACGTGGAACCAACGAGAGACTAGCTCTTGGTGTTGGGACAGGCACAGGTCACTCTATTTTCCCATCAGAAAGAAGAATTAACCACAGGCTCAGCCTGCCCCCCGGAACCAGAACAGGGCCTGAAGCCATTCTGCGATTTTGCGGCCAGCTCCCATAAAAACGAGTTGTAAAATGGAGGTTCAGGGCACTGCGATTCACAAACCTGCAGAGTTATAAATGATAACTCTCGTCCACAAATATATTGAGGGAAGGCAAAGAAGAGGATTTGAAATCAAGGCAGAATTGCAGGAAACAGATTTCAGGAGGTAGATACGAATCGCCTTTAAAGCACATGAAAAGCGGCAAAACGTTGACAATGATGCCCTTGGCCAAAAAGGGCGTATGCGTTTTTTCCTGAATATATTCAGGAAAAAACGCATACGCCCTTTTTGGCCAACCAAGCCACCTGGAAAGGCAAATCAGCGCTACAAAGAAGTCTCGCTTCCCATCGGTCAAAAGGGCCATGCTGAAAAAAGTGTCAAAACCAGAAATGCAGGACCGGCCATGGAGAAATGGGAGCCTTGCTACACTGATGGGCGGGATGTAAATTGCCAAGAGCCACTCTGGAGAAGTGTCCGGTGAGTCCTGAAACATCTGAAAAACACAGCTTAGAGAGCATAGGGCACTTCCACTCATGGGGGTATAAATTGGGAAAATTAAAAATCAGCAAGACACAAGCACCCCAAAGTTTAGGGCTGCTCTGTTGACCAGGACCTCCACTTCATTCCACCTTAAATATCCCAGGAAAGAGAAAAATGGAGAAAGAAGTTGTGGTCCTTATGTACATTGGAATATCACTCAGCCAGGAAATCAATGTCGTAAGGTTAGTAGCAGCATGATGAGTGGATTTAGGTACGACGATTCTAAGTGAAATAAGTCACACAGAAAAGGACACTTCTCATAAGGTATCACTGATAGAGGGAATGTAAAAACCGTTACACTTGAACTGAATTACAAAACAGAACAGAGTCACACATGCAGAAAACAGACTATGGCTGCTTAACGGGAAAGGTGAGGTGGGGTGATACATAAAACAAGGGTATCAAATTAGCTCAGATACCGTTCCATAAACCCAATATGTAATAGACAAGACCTACTCCTTGCTCAGAGAACTGGACTCAACACGCCCTATTCACCGCACAAGAATATATCTGACTAATAATAATCGTAAAACCTATGTATTGATATCTCTCTGTTAGTGTGTCAAGTGGGTGTAAAGCGGCATAAACACAGCAGTGAAAAGCAGCTAAACCCCATTATAAAAATAAATTACTTTGAAACACCCATGAAACAAAGACAGTGAAAGAGAGAGAAATTCTTACACAATGCGTTCAGGGGCTGTGATGCAACCTGGATTGACCATATCTAGACGCACAGCTGGATGAGACATAAGGGTGGACACTCTTGGGGCTGAGAGGTTTGGTGAGGTTGGGTGAGCAAACGCAGACCCTTTAAAGGAATACTGCGTGGTACCCATCGCATGGGTCCCAAATCTCCAGGTTCAAGGGCATCTTCCTACATCAAAAACATGCATGAGAAACCCAGAAGATGGTACACCGTGTGATGGGGAAAGGTTTCTAAAACGCACCTCATTTCTCAACTCCTTGTGCCCGGGTTCGCCATTACAGCCGCTTTACTAGCAAGCTCCCTACTTGGAGCATCAGCACCTTTAACCTCCTGTTCCATGCAGGTTGCAATTTGTCCTGAGGATAAACGGGAAGACGTGGAACCAACGAGAGACTAGCTCTTGGTGTTGGGACAGGCACAGGTCACTCTATTTTCCCATCAGAAAGAAGAATTAACCACAGGCTCAGCCTGACCCCCGGAACCAGAACAGGGCCTGAAGCCATTCTGCGATTTTGCGGCCAGCTCCCATAAAAACGAGTTGTAAAATGGAGGTTCAGGGCACTGCGATTCACAAACCTGCAGAGTTATAAATGATAACTCCCGTCCACAAATATATTGAGGGAAGGCAAAGAAGAGGATTTGAAATCAAGGCAGAATTGCAGGAAACAGATTTCAGGAGGTAGATACGAATCGCCTTTAAAGCACATGAAAAGCGGCAAAACGTTGACAATGATGCCCTTGGCCAAAAAGGGCGTATGCGTTTTTTCCTGAATATATTCAGGAAAAAACGCATACGCCCTTTTTGGCCAACCAAGCCACCTGGAAAGGCAAATCAGCGCTACAAAGAAGTCTCGCTTCCCATCGGTCAAAAGGGCCATGCTGAAAAAAGTGTCAAAACCAGAAATGCAGGACAGGCCATGGAGAAATGGGAGCCTTGCTACACTGATGGGCGGGATGTAAATTGCCAAGAGCCACTCTGGAGAAGTGTCCGGTGAGTCCTGAAACATCTGAAAAACACAGCTTAGAGAGCATAGGGCACTTCCACTCATGGGGGTATAAATTGGGAAAATTAAAAATCAGCAAGACACAAGCACCCCAAAGTTTAGGGCTGCTCTGTTGACCAGGACCTCCACTTCATTCCACCTTAAATATCCCAGGAAAGAGAAAAATGGAGAAAGAAGTTGTGGTCCTTATGTACATTGGAATATCACTCAGCCAGGAAATCAATGTCGTAAGGTTAGTAGCAGCATGATGAGTGGATTTAGGTACGACGATTCTAAGTGAAATAAGTCACACAGAAAAGGACACTTCTCATAAGGTATCACTGATAGAGGGAATGTAAAAACCGTTACACTTGAACTGAATTACAAAACAGAACAGAGTCACACATGCAGAAAACACACTATGGCTGCTTAACGGGAAAGGTGAGGTGGGGTGATACATAAAACAAGGGTATCAAATTAGCTCAGATACCGTTCCATAAACCCAATATGTAATAGACAAGACCTACTCCTTGCTCAGAGAACTGGACTCAACACGCCCTATTCACCGCACAAGAATATATCTGACTAATAATAATCGTAAAACCTATGTATTGATATCTCTCTGTTAGTGTGTCAAGTGGGTGTAAAGCGGCATAAACACAGCAGTGAAAAGCAGCTAAACCCCATTATAAAAATAAATTACTTTGAAACACCCATGAAACAAAGACAGTGAAAGAGAGAGAAATTCTTACACAATGCGTTCAGGGGCTGTGATGCAACCTGGATTGACCATATCTAGACGCACAGCTGGATGAGACATAAGGGTGGACACTCTTGGGGCTGAGAGGTTTGGTGAGGTTGGGTGAGCAAACGCAGACCCTTTAAAGGAATACTGCGTGGTACCCATCGCATGGGTCCCAAATCTCCAGGTTCAAGGGCATCTTCCTACATCAAAAACATGCATGAGAAACCCAGAAGATGGTACACCGTGTGATGGGGAAAGGTTTCTAAAACGCACCTCATTTCTCAACTCCTTGTGCCCGGGTTCGCCATTACAGCCGCTTTACTAGCAAGCTCCCTACTTGGAGCATCAGCACCTTTAACCTCCTGTTCCATGCAGGTTGCAATTTGTCCTGAGGATAAACGGGAAGACGTGGAACCAACGAGAGACTAGCTCTTGGTGTTGGGACAGGCACAGGTCACTCTATTTTCCCATCAGAAAGAAGAATTAACCACAGGCTCAGCCTGACCCCCGGAACCAGAACAGGGCCTGAAGCCATTCTGCGATTTTGCGGCCAGCTCCCATAAAAACGAGTTGTAAAATGGAGGTTCAGGGCACTGCGATTCACAAACCTGCAGAGTTATAAATGATAACTCCCGTCCACAAATATATTGAGGGAAGGCAAAGAAGAGGATTTGAAATCAAGGCAGAATTGCAGGAAACAGATTTCAGGAGGTAGATACGAATCGCCTTTAAAGCACATGAAAAGCGGCAAAACGTTGACAATGATGCCCTTGGCCAAAAAGGGCGTATGCGTTTTTTCCTGAATATATTCAGGAAAAAACGCATACGCCCTTTTTGGCCAACCAAGCCACCTGGAAAGGCAAATCAGCGCTACAAAGAAGTCTCGCTTCCCATCGGTCAAAAGGGCCATGCTGAAAAAAGTGTCAAAACCAGAAATGCAGGACAGGCCATGGAGAAATGGGAGCCTTGCTACACTGATGGGCGGGATGTAAATTGCCAAGAGCCACTCTGGAGAAGTGTCCGGTGAGTCCTGAAACATCTGAAAAACACAGCTTAGAGAGCATAGGGCACTTCCACTCATGGGGGTATAAATTGGGAAAATTAAAAATCAGCAAGACACAAGCACCCCAAAGTTTAGGGCTGCTCTGTTGACCAGGACCTCCACTTCATTCCACCTTAAATATCCCAGGAAAGAGAAAAATGGAGAAAGAAGTTGTGGTCCTTATGTACATTGGAATATCACTCAGCCAGGAAATCAATGTCGTAAGGTTAGTAGCAGCATGATGAGTGGATTTAGGTACGACGATTCTAAGTGAAATAAGTCACACAGAAAAGGACACTTCTCATAAGGTATCACTGATAGAGGGAATGTAAAAACCGTTACACTTGAACTGAATTACAAAACAGAACAGAGTCACACATGCAGAAAACAGACTATGGCTGCTTAACGGGAAAGGTGAGGTGGGGTGATACATAAAACAAGGGTATCAAATTAGCTCAGATACCGTTCCATAAACCCAATATGTAATAGACAAGACCTACTCCTTGCTCAGAGAACTGGACTCAGCACGCCCTATTCACCGCACAAGAATATATCTGACTAATAATAATCGTAAAACCTATGTATTGATATCTGTCTGTTAGTGTGTCAAGTGGGTGTAAAGCGGCATAAACACAGCAGTGAAAAGCAGCTAAACCCCATTATAAAAATAAATTACTTTGAAACACCCATGAAACAAAGACAGTGAAAGAGAGAGAAATTCTTACACAATGCGTTCAGGGGCTGTGATGCAACCTGGATTGACCATATCTAGACGCACAGCTGGATGAGACATAAGGGTGGACACTCTTGGGGCTGAGAGGTTTGGTGAGGTTGGGTGAGCAAACGCAGACCCTTTAAAGGAATACTGCGTGGTACCCATCGCATGGGTCCCAAATCTCCAGGTTCAAGGGCATCTTCCTACATCAAAAACATGCATGAGAAACCCAGAAGATGGTACACCGTGTGATGGGGAAAGGTTTCTAAAACGCACCTCATTTCTCATCTCCTTGTGCCCGGGTTCGCCATTCCAGCCGCTTTACTAGCAAGCTCCCTACTTGGAGCATCAGCACCTTTAACCTCCTGTTCCGTACAGGTTGCAATTTGTCCTGAGGATAAACGGGAAGACGTGGAACCAACGAGAGACTAGCTCTTGGTGTTGGGACAGGCACAGGTCACTCTATTTTCCCATCAGAAAGAAGAATTAACCACAGGCTCAGCCTGCCCCCCGGAACCAGAACAGGGCCTGAAGCCATTCTGCGATTTTGCGGCCAGCTCCCATAAAAACGAGTTGTAAAATGGAGGTTCAGGGCACTGCAATTCACAAACCTGCAGAGTTATAAATGATAACTCTTGTCCACAAATATATTGAGGGAAGGCAAAGAAGAGGATTTGAAATCAAGGCAGAATTGCAGGAAACAGATTTCAGGAGGTAGATACGAATCGCCTTTAAAGCACATGAAAAGCGGCAAAACGTTGACAATGATGCCCTTGGCCAAAAAGGGCGTATGCGTTTTTTCCTGAATATATTCAGGAAAAAACGCATACGCCCTTTTTGGCCAACCAAGCCACCTGGAAAGGCAAATCAGCGCTACAAACAAGTCTCGCTTCCCATCGGTCAAAAGGGCCATGCTGAAAAAAGTGTCAAAACCAGAAATGCAGGACAGGCCATGGAGAAATGGGAGCCTTGCTACACTGATGGGCGGGATGTAAATTGCCAAGAGCCACTCTGGAGAAGTGTCCGGTGAGTCCTGAAACATCTGAAAAACACAGCTTAGAGAGCATAGGGCACTTCCACTCATGGGGGTATAAATTGGGAAAATGAAAAATCAGCAAGACACAAGCACCCCAAAGTTTAGGGCTGCTCTGTTGACCAGGACCTCCACTTCATTCCACCTTAAATATCCCAGGAAAGAGAAAAATGGATAAAGAAGTTGTGGTCCTTATGTACAATGGAATATCACTCAGCCAGGAAATCAATGTCGTAAGGTTAGTAGCAGCATGATGAGTGGATTTAGGTACGACGATTCTAAGTGAAATAAGTCACACAGAAAAGGACACTTCTCATAAGGTATCACTGATAGAGGGAATGTAAAAACCGTTACAGTTGAACTGAATTACAAAACAGAACAGAGTCACACATGCAGAAAACACACTATGGCTGCTTAACGGGAAAGGTGAGGTGGGGTGATACATAAAACAAGGGTATCAAATTAGCTCAGATACCGTTCCATAAACCCAATATGTAATAGACAAGACCTACTCCTTGCTCAGAGAACTGGACTCAACACGCCCTATTCACCGCACAAGAATATATCTGACTAATAATAATCGTAAAACCTATGTATTGATATCTCTCTGTTAGTGTGTCAAGTGGGTGTAAAGCGGCATAAACACAGCAGTGAAAAGCAGCTAAACCCCATTATAAAAATAAATTACTTTGAAACACCCATGAAACAAAGACAGTGAAAGAGAGAGAAATTCTTACACAATGCGTTCAGGGGCTGTGATGCAACCTGGATTGACCATATCTAGACGCACAGCTGGATGAGACATAAGGGTGGACACTCTTGGGGCTGAGAGGTTTGGTGAGGTTGGGTGAGCAAACGCAGACCCTTTAAAGGAATACTGCGTGGTACCCATCGCATGGGTCCCAAATCTCCAGGTTCAAGGGCATCTTCCTACATCAAAAACATGCATGAGAAACCCAGAAGATGGTACACCGTGTGATGGGGAAAGGTTTCTAAAACGCACCTCATTTCTCATCTCCTTGTGCCCGGGTTCGCCATTCCAGCCGCTTTACTAGCAAGCTCCCTACTTGGAGCATCAGCACCTTTAACCTCCTGTTCCATACAGGTTGCAATTTGTCCTGAGGATAAACGGGAAGACGTGGAACCAACGAGAGACTAGCTCTTGGTGTTGGGACAGGCACAGGTCACTCTATTTTCCCATCAGAAAGAAGAATTAACCACAGGCTCAGCCTGCGCCCCGGAACCAGAACAGGGCCTGAAGCCATTCTGCGATTTTGCGGCCAGCTCCCATAAAAACGAGTTGTAAAATGGAGGTTCAGGGCACTGCAATTCACAAACCTGCAGAGTTATAAATGATAACTCTCGTCCACAAATATATTGAGGGAAGGCAAAGAAGAGGATTTGAAATCAAGGCAGAATTGCAGGAAACAGATTTCAGGAGGTAGATACGAATCGCCTTTAAAGCACATGAAAAGCGGCAAAACGTTGACAATGATGCCCTTGGCCAAAAAGGGCGTATGCGTTTTTTCCTGAATATATTCAGGAAAAAACGCATACGCCCTTTTTGGCCAACCAAGCCACCTGGAAAGGCAAATCAGCGCTACAAAGAAGTCTCGCTTCCCATCGGTCAAAAGGGCCATGCTGAAAAAAGTGTCAAAACCAGAAATGCAGGACAGGCCATGGAGAAATGGGAGCCTTGCTACACTGATGGGCGGGATGTAAATTGCCAAGAGCCACTCTGGAGAAGTGTCCGGTGAGTCCTGAAACATCTGAAAAACACAGCTTAGAGAGCATAGGGCACTTCCACTCATGGGGGTATAAATTGGGAAAATTAAAAATCAGCAAGACACAAGCACCCCAAAGTTTAGGGCTGCTCTGTTGACCAGGACCTCCACTTCATTCCACCTTAAATATCCCAGGAAAGAGAAAAATGGAGAAAGAAGTTGTGGTCCTTATGTACATTGGAATATCACTCAGCCAGGAAATCAATGTCGTAAGGTTAGTAGCAGCATGATGAGTGGATTTAGGTACGACGATTCTAAGTGAAATAAGTCACACAGAAAAGGACACTTCTCATAAGGTATCACTGATAGAGGGAATGTAAAAACCGTTACACTTGAACTGAATTACAAAACAGAACAGAGTCACACATGCAGAAAACACACTATGGCTGCTTAACGGGAAAGGTGAGGTGGGGTGATACATAAAACAAGGGTATCAAATTAGCTCAGATACCGTTCCATAAACCCAATATGTAATAGACAAGACCTACTCCTTGCTCAGAGAACTGGACTCAACACGCCCTATTCACCGCACAAGAATATATCTGACTAATAATAATCGTAAAACCTATGTATTGATATCTCTCTGTTAGTGTGTCAAGTGGGTGTAAAGCGGCATAAACACAGCAGTGAAAAGCAGCTAAACCCCATTATAAAAATAAATTACTTTGAAACACCCATGAAACAAAGACAGTGAAAGAGAGAGAAATTCTTACACAATGCGTTCAGGGGCTGTGATGCAACCTGGATTGACCATATCTAGACGCACAGCTGGATGAGACATAAGGGTGGACACTCTTGGGGCTGAGAGGTTTGGTGAGGTTGGGTGAGCAAACGCAGACCCTTTAAAGGAATACTGCGTGGTACCCATCGCATGGGTCCCAAATCTCCAGGTTCAAGGGCATCTTCCTACATCAAAAACATGCATGAGAAACCCAGAAGATGGTACACCGTGTGATGGGGAAAGGTTTCTAAAACGCACCTCATTTCTCATCTCCTTGTGCCCGGGTTCGCCATTCCAGCCGCTTTACTAGCAAGCTCCCTACTTGGAGCATCAGCACCTTTAACCTCCTGTTCCATACAGGTTGCAATTTGTCCTGAGGATAAACGGGAAGACGTGGAACCAACGAGAGACTAGCTCTTGGTGTTGGGACAGGCACAGGTCACTCTATTTTCCCATCAGAAAGAAGAATTAACCACAGGCTCAGCCTGCCCCCCGGAACCAGAACAGGGCCTGAAGCCATTCTGTGATTTTGCGGCCAGCTCCCATAAAAACGAGTTGTAAAATGGAGGTTCAGGGCACTGCGATTCACAAACCTGCAGAGTTATAAATGATAACTCTCGTCCACAAATATATTGAGGGAAGGCAAAGAAGAGGATTTGAAATCAAGGCAGAATTGCAGGAAACAGATTTCAGGAGGTAGATACGAATCGCCTTTAAAGCACATGAAAAGCGGCAAAACGTTGACAATGATGCCCTTGGCCAAAAAGGGCGTATGCGTTTTTTCCTGAATATATTCAGGAAAAAACGCATACGCCCTTTTTGGCCAACCAAGCCACCTGGAAAGGCAAATCAGCGCTACAAAGAAGTCTCGCTTCCCATCGGTCAAAAGGGCCATGCTGAAAAAAGTGTCAAAACCAGAAATGCAGGACAGGCCATGGAGAAATGGGAGCCTTGCTACACTGATGGGCGGGATGTAAATTGCCAAGAGCCACTCTGGAGAAGTGTCCGGTGAGTCCTGAAACATCTGAAAAACACAGCTTAGAGAGCATAGGGCACTTCCACTCATGGGGGTATAAATTGGGAAAATTAAAAATCAGCAAGACACAAGCACCCCAAAGTTTAGGGCTGCTCTGTTGACCAGGACCTCCACTTCATTCCACCTTCAATATCCCAGGAAAGAGAAAAATGGAGAAAGAAGTTGTGGTCCTTATGTACATTGGAATATCACTCAGCCAGGAAATCAATGTCGTAAGGTTAGTAGCAGCATGATGAGTGGATTTAGGTACGACGATTCTAAGTGAAATAAGTCACACAGAAAAGGACACTTCTCATAAGGTATCACTGATAGAGGGAATGTAAAAACCGTTACACTTGAACTGAATTACAAAACAGAACAGAGTCACACATGCAGAAAACACACTATGGCTGCTTAACGGGAAAGGTGAGGTGGGGTGATACATAAAACAAGGGTATCAAATTAGCTCAGATACCGTTCCATAAACCCAATATGTAATAGACAAGACCTACTCCTTGCTCAGAGAACTGGACTCAACACGCCCTATTCACCGCACAAGAATATATCTGACTAATAATAATCGTAAAACCTATGTATTGATATCTCTCTGTTAGTGTGTCAAGTGGGTGTAAAGCGGCATAAACACAGCAGTGAAAAGCAGCTAAACCCCATTATAAAAATAAATTACTTTGAAACACCCATGAAACAAAGACAGTGAAAGAGAGAGAAATTCTTACACAATGCGTTCAGGGGCTGTGATGCAACCTGGATTGACCATATCTAGATGCACAGCTGGATGAGACATAAGGGTGGACACTCTTGGGGCTGAGAGGTTTGGTGAGGTTGGGTGAGCAAACGCAGACCCTTTAAAGGAATACTGCGTGGTACCCATCGCATGGGTCCCAAATCTCCAGGTTCAAGGGCATCTTCCTACATCAAAAACATGCATGAGAAACCCAGAAGATGGTACACCGTGTGATGGGGAAAGGTTTCTAAAACGCACCTCATTTCTCATCTCCTTGTGCCCGGGTTCGCCATTCCAGCCGCTTTACTAGCAAGCTCCCTACTTGGAGCATCAGCACCTTTAACCTCCTGTTCCGTACAGGTTGCAATTTGTCCTGAGGATAAACGGGAAGACGTGGAACCAACGAGAGACTAGCTCTTGGTGTTGGGACAGGCACAGGTCACTCTATTTTCCCATCAGAAAGAAGAATTAACCACAGGCTCAGCCTGACCCCCGGAACCAGAACAGGGCCTGAAGCCATTCTGCGATTTTGCGGCCAGCTCCCATAAAAACGAGTTGTAAAATGGAGGTTCAGGGCACTGCAATTCACAAACCTGCAGAGTTATAAATGATAACTCCCGTCCACAAATATATTGAGGGAAGGCAAAGAAGAGGATTTGAAATCAAGGCAGAATTGCAGGAAACAGATTTCAGGAGGTAGATACGAATCGCCTTTAAAGCACATGAAAAGCGGCAAAACGTTGACAATGATGCCCTTGGCCAAAAAGGGCGTATGCGTTTTTTCCTGAATATATTCAGGAAAAAACGCATACGCCCTTTTTGGCCAACCAAGCAACCTGGAAAGGGAAATCAGCGCTACAAAGAAGTCTCGCTTCCCATCGGTCAAAAGGGCCATGCTGAAAAAAGTGTCAAAACCAGAAATGCAGGACAGGCCATGGAGAAATGGGAGCCTTGCTACACTGATGGGCGGGATGTAAATTGCCAAGAGCCACTCTGGAGAAGTGTCCGGTGAGTCCTGAAACATCTGAAAAACACAGCTTAGAGAGCATAGGGCACTTCCACTCATGGGGTTATAAATTGGGAAAATTAAAAATCAGCAAGACACAAGCACCCCAAAGTTTAGGGCTGCTCTGTTGACCAGGACCTCCACTTCATTCCACCTTCAATATCCCAGGAAAGAGAAAAATGGATAAAGAAGTTGTGGTCCTTATGTACAATGGAATATCACTCAGCCAGGAAATCAATGTCGTAAGGTTAGTAGCAGCATGATGAGTGGATTTAGGTACGACGATTCTAAGTGAAATAAGTCACACAGAAAAGGACACTTCTCATAAGGTATCACTGATAGAGGGAATGTAAAAACCGTTACACTTGAACTGAATTACAAAACAGAACAGAGTCACACATGCAGAAAACACACTATGGCTGCTTAACGGGAAAGGTGAGGTGGGGTGATACATAAAACAAGGGTATCAAATTAGCTCAGATACCGTTCCATAAACCCAATATGTAATAGACAAGACCTACTCCTTGCTCAGAGAACTGGACTCAACACGCCCTATTCACCGCACAAGAATATATCTGACTAATAATAATCGTAAAACCTATGTATTGATATCTCTCTGTTAGTGTGTCAAGTGGGTGTAAAGCGGCATAAACACAGCAGTGAAAAGCAGCTAAACCCCATTATAAAAATAAATTACTTTGAAACACCCATGAAACAAAGACAGTGAAAGAGAGAGAAATTCTTACACAATGCGTTCAGGGGCTGTGATGCAACCTGGATTGACCATATCTAGACGCACAGCTGGATGAGACATAAGGGTGGACACTCTTGGGGCTGAGAGGTTTGGTGAGGTTGGGTGAGCAAACGCAGACCCTTTAAAGGAATACTGCGTGGTACCCATCGCATGGGTCCCAAATCTCCAGGTTCAAGGGCATCTTCCTACATCAAAAACATGCATGAGAAACCCAGAAGATGGTACACCGTGTGATGGGGAAAGGTTTCTAAAACGCACCTCATTTCTCATCTCCTTGTGCCCGGGTTCGCCATTCCAGCCGCTTTACTAGCAAGCTCCCTACTTGGAGCATCAGCACCTTTAACCTCCTGTTCCATACAGGTTGCAATTTGTCCTGAGGATAAACGGGAAGACGTGGAACCAACGAGAGACTAGCTCTTGGTGTTGGGACAGGCACAGGTCACTCTATTTTCCCATCAGAAAGAAGAATTAACCACAGGCTCAGCCTGCCCCCCGGAACCAGAACAGGGCCTGAAGCCATTCTGCGATTTTGCGGCCAGCTCCCATAAAAACGAGTTGTAAAATGGAGGTTCAGGGCACTGCGATTCACAAACCTGCAGAGTTATAAATGATAACTCTCGTCCACAAATATATTGAGGGAAGGCAAAGAAGAGGATTTGAAATCAAGGCAGAATTGCAGGAAACAGATTTCAGGAGGTAGATACGAATCGCCTTTAAAGCACATGAAAAGCGGCAAAACGTTGACAATGATGCCCTTGGCCTAAAAGGGCGTATGCGTTTTTTCCTGAATATATTCAGGAAAAAACGCATACGCCCTTTTTGGCCAACCAAGCCACCTGGAAAGGCAAATCAGCGCTACAAAGAAGTCTCGCTTCCCATCGGTCAAAAGGGCCATGCTGAAAAAAGTGTCAAAACCAGAAATGCAGGACAGGCCATGGAGAAATGGGAGCCTTGCTACACTGATGGGCGGGATGTAAATTGCCAAGAGCCACTCTGGAGAAGTGTCCGGTGAGTCCTGAAACATCTGAAAAACACAGCTTAGAGAGCATAGGGCACTTCCACTCATGGGGGTATAAATTGGGAAAATTAAAAATCAGCAAGACACAAGCACCCCAAAGTTTAGGGCTGCTCTGTTGACCAGGACCTCCACTTCATTCCACCTTAAATATCCCAGGAAAGAGAAAAATGGAGAAAGAAGTTGTGGTCCTTATGTACATTGGAATATCACTCAGCCAGGAAATCAATGTCGTAAGGTTAGTAGCAGCATGATGAGTGGATTTAGGTACGACGATTCTAAGTGAAATAAGTCACACAGAAAAGGACACTTCTCATAAGGTATCACTGATAGAGGGAATGTAAAAACCGTTACACTTGAACTGAATTACAAAACAGAACAGAGTCACACATGCAGAAAACACACTATGGCTGCTTAACGGGAAAGGTGAGGTGGGGTGATACATAAAACAAGGGTATCAAATTAGCTCAGATACCGTTCCATAAACCCAATATGTAATAGACAAGACCTACTCCTTGCTCAGAGAACTGGACTCAACACGCCCTATTCACCGCACAAGAATATATCTGACTAATAATAATCGTAAAACCTATGTATTGATATCTCTCTGTTAGTGTGTCAAGTGGGTGTAAAGCGGCATAAACACAGCAGTGAAAAGCAGCTAAACCCCATTATAAAAATAAATTACTTTGAAACACCCATGAAACAAAGACAGTGAAAGAGAGAGAAATTCTTACACAATGCGTTCAGGGGCTGTGATGCAACCTGGATTGACCATATCTAGACGCACAGCTGGATGAGACATAAGGGTGGACACTCTTGGGGCTGAGAGGTTTGGTGAGGTTGGGTGAGCAAACGCAGACCCTTTAAAGGAATACTGCGTGGTACCCATCGCATGGGTCCCACATCTCCAGGTTCAAGGGCATCTTCCTACATCAAAAACATGCATGAGAAACCCAGAAGATGGTACACCGTGTGATGGGGAAAGGTTTCTAAAACGCACCTCATTTCTCATCTCCTTGTGCCCGGGTTCGCCATTCCAGCCGCTTTACTAGCAAGCTCCCTACTTGGAGCATCAGCACCTTTAACCTCCTGTTCCATACAGGTTGCAATTTGTCCTGAGGATAAACGGGAAGACGTGGAACCAACGAGAGACTAGCTCTTGGTGTTGGGACAGGCACAGGTCACTCTATTTTCCCATCAGAAAGAAGAATTAACCACAGGCTCAGCCTGCCCCCCGGAACCAGAACAGGGCCTGAAGCCATTCTGCGATTTTGCGGCCAGCTCCCATAAAAACGAGTTGTAAAATGGAGGTTCAGGGCACTGCGATTCACAAACCTGCAGAGTTATAAATGATAACTCTCGTCCACAAATATATTGAGGGAAGGCAAAGAAGAGGATTTGAAATCAAGGCAGAATTGCAGGAAACAGATTTCAGGAGGTAGATACGAATCGCCTTTAAAGCACATGAAAAGCGGCAAAACGTTGACAATGATGCCCTTGGCCAAAAAGGGCGTATGCGTTTTTTCCTGAATATATTCAGGAAAAAACGCATACGCCCTTTTTGGCCAACCAAGCCACCTGGAAAGGCAAATCAGCGCTACAAAGAAGTCTCGCTTCCCATCGGTCAAAAGGGCCATGCTGAAAAAAGTGTCAAAACCAGAAATGCAGGACCGGCCATGGAGAAATGGGAGCCTTGCTACACTGATGGGCGGGATGTAAATTGCCAAGAGCCACTCTGGAGAAGTGTCCGGTGAGTCCTGAAACATCTGAAAAACACAGCTTAGAGAGCATAGGGCACTTCCACTCATGGGGGTATAAATTGGGAAAATTAAAAATCAGCAAGACACAAGCACCCCAAAGTTTAGGGCTGCTCTGTTGACCAGGACCTCCACTTCATTCCACCTTAAATATCCCAGGAAAGAGAAAAATGGAGAAAGAAGTTGTGGTCCTTATGTACATTGGAATATCACTCAGCCAGGAAATCAATGTCGTAAGGTTAGTAGCAGCATGATGAGTGGATTTAGGTACGACGATTCTAAGTGAAATAAGTCACACAGAAAAGGACACTTCTCATAAGGTATCACTGATAGAGGGAATGTAAAAACCGTTACACTTGAACTGAATTACAAAACAGAACAGAGTCACACATGCAGAAAACACACTATGGCTGCTTAACGGGAAAGGTGAGGTGGGGTGATACATAAAACAAGGGTATCAAATTAGCTCAGATACCGTTCCATAAACCCAATATGTAATAGACAAGACCTACTCCTTGCTCAGAGAACTGGACTCAACACGCCCTATTCACCGCACAAGAATATATCTGACTAATAATAATCGTAAAACCTATGTATTGATATCTCTCTGTTAGTGTGTCAAGTGGGTGTAAAGCGGCATAAACACAGCAGTGAAAAGCAGCTAAACCCCATTATAAAAATAAATTACTTTGAAACACCCATGAAACAAAGACAGTGAAAGAGAGAGAAATTCTTACACAATGCGTTCAGGGGCTGTGATGCAACCTGGATTGACCATATCTAGACGCACAGCTGGATGAGACATAAGGGTGGACACTCTTGGGGCTGAGAGGTTTGGTGAGGTTGGGTGAGCAAACGCAGACCCTTTAAAGGAATACTGCGTGGTACCCATCGCATGGGTCCCACATCTCCAGGTTCAAGGGCATCTTCCTACATCAAAAACATGCATGAGAAACCCAGAAGATGGTACACCGTGTGATGGGGAAAGGTTTCTAAAACGCACCTCATTTCTCATCTCCTTGTGCCCGGGTTCGCCATTCCAGCCGCTTTACTAGCAAGCTCCCTACTTGGAGCATCAGCACCTTTAACCTCCTGTTCCATGCAGGTTGCAATTTGTCCTGAGGATAAACGGGAAGACGTGGAACCAACGAGAGACTAGCTCTTGGTGTTGGGACAGGCACAGGTCACTCTATTTTCCCATCAGAAAGAAGAATTAACCACAGGCTCAGCCTGCCCCCCGGAACCAGAACAGGGCCTGAAGCCATTCTGCGATTTTGCGGCCAGCTCCCATAAAAACGAGTTGTAAAATGGAGGTTCAGGGCACTGCGATTCACAAACCTGCAGAGTTATAAATGATAACTCCCGTCCACAAATATATTGAGGGAAGGCAAAGAAGAGGATTTGAAATCAAGGCAGAATTGCAGGAAACAGATTTCAGGAGGTAGATACGAATCGCCTTTAAAGCACATGAAAAGCGGCAAAACGTTGACAATGATGCCCTTGGCCAAAAAGGGCGTATGCGTTTTTTCCTGAATATATTCAGGAAAAAACGCATACGCCCTTTTTGGCCAACCAAGCCACCTGGAAAGGCAAATCAGCGCTACAAAGAAGTCTCGCTTCCCATCGGTCAAAAGGGCCATGCTGAAAAAAGTGTCAAAACCAGAAATGCAGGACCGGCCATGGAGAAATGGGAGCCTTGCTACACTGATGGGCGGGATGTAAATTGCCAAGAGCCACTCTGGAGAAGTGTCCGGTGAGTCCTGAAACATCTGAAAAACACAGCTTAGAGAGCATAGGGCACTTCCACTCATGGGGGTATAAATTGGGAAAATGAAAAATCAGCAAGACACAAGCACCCCAAAGTTTAGGGCTGCTCTGTTGACCAGGACCTCCACTTCATTCCACCTTAAATATCCCAGGAAAGAGAAAAATGGAGAAAGAAGTTGTGGTCCTTATGTACATTGGAATATCACTCAGCCAGGAAATCAATGTCGTAAGGTTAGTAGCAGCATGATGAGTGGATTTAGGTACGACGATTCTAAGTGAAATAAGTCACACAGAAAAGGACACTTCTCATAAGGTATCACTGATAGAGGGAATGTAAAAACCGTTACACTTGAACTGAATTACAAAACAGAACAGAGTCACACATGCAGAAAACACACTATGGCTGCTTAACGGGAAAGGTGAGGTGGGGTGATACATAAAACAAGGGTATCAAATTAGCTCAGATACCGTTCCATAAACCCAATATGTAATAGACAAGACCTACTCCTTGCTCAGAGAACTGGACTCAACACGCCCTATTCACCGCACAAGAATATATCTGACTAATAATAATCGTAAAACCTATGTATTGATATCTCTCTGTTAGTGTGTCAAGTGGGTGTAAAGCGGCATAAACACAGCAGTGAAAAGCAGCTAAACCCCATTATAAAAATAAATTACTTTGAAACACCCATGAAACAAAGACAGTGAAAGAGAGAGAAATTCTTACACAATGCGTTCAGGGGCTGTGATGCAACCTGGATTGACCATATCTAGACGCACAGCTGGATGAGACATAAGGGTGGACACTCTTGGGGCTGAGAGGTTTGGTGAGGTTGGGTGAGCAAACGCAGACCCTTTAAAGGAATACTGCGTGGTACCCATCGCATGGGTCCCAAATCTCCAGGTTCAAGGGCATCTTCCTACATCAAAAACATGCATGAGAAACCCAGAAGATGGTACACCGTGTGATGGGGAAAGGTTTCTAAAACGCACCTCATTTCTCAACTCCTTGTGCCCGGGTTCGCCATTACAGCCGCTTTACTAGCAAGCTCCCTACTTGGAGCATCAGCACCTTTAACCTCCTGTTCCATGCAGGTTGCAATTTGTCCTGAGGATAAACGGGAAGACGTGGAACCAACGAGAGACTAGCTCTTGGTGTTGGGACAGGCACAGGTCACTCTATTTTCCCATCAGAAAGAAGAATTAACCACAGGCTCAGCCTGACCCCCGGAACCAGAACAGGGCCTGAAGCCATTCTGCGATTTTGCGGCCAGCTCCCATAAAAACGAGTTGTAAAATGGAGGTTCAGGGCACTGCGATTCACAAACCTGCAGAGTTATAAATGATAACTCCCGTCCACAAATATATTGAGGGAAGGCAAAGAAGAGGATTTGAAATCAAGGCAGAATTGCAGGAAACAGATTTCAGGAGGTAGATACGAATCGCCTTTAAAGCACATGAAAAGCGGCAAAACGTTGACAATGATGCCCTTGGCCAAAAAGGGCGTATGCGTTTTTTCCTGAATATATTCAGGAAAAAACGCATACGCCCTTTTTGGCCAACCAAGCCACCTGGAAAGGCAAATCAGCGCTACAAACAAGTCTCGCTTCCCATCGGTCAAAAGGGCCATGCTGAAAAAAGTGTCAAAACCAGAAATGCAGGACAGGCCATGGAGAAATGGGAGCCTTGCTACACTGATGGGCGGGATGTAAATTGCCAAGAGCCACTCTGGAGAAGTGTCCGGTGAGTCCTGAAACATCTGAAAAACACAGCTTAGAGAGCATAGGGCACTTCCACTCATGGGGGTATAAATTGGGAAAATGAAAAATCAGCAAGACACAAGCACCCCAAAGTTTAGGGCTGCTCTGTTGACCAGGACCTCCACTTCATTCCACCTTAAATATCCCAGGAAAGAGAAAAATGGATAAAGAAGTTGTGGTCCTTATGTACAATGGAATATCACTCAGCCAGGAAATCAATGTCGTAAGGTTAGTAGCAGCATGATGAGTGGATTTAGGTACGACGATTCTAAGTGAAATAAGTCACACAGAAAAGGACACTTCTCATAAGGTATCACTGATAGAGGGAATGTAAAAACCGTTACAGTTGAACTGAATTACAAAACAGAACAGAGTCACACATGCAGAAAACACACTATGGCTGCTTAACGGGAAAGGTGAGGTGGGGTGATACATAAAACAAGGGTATCAAATTAGCTCAGATACCGTTCCATAAACCCAATATGTAATAGACAAGACCTACTCCTTGCTCAGAGAACTGGACTCAACACGCCCTATTCACCGCACAAGAATATATCTGACTAATAATAATCGTAAAACCTATGTATTGATATCTCTCTGTTAGTGTGTCAAGTGGGTGTAAAGCGGCATAAACACAGCAGTGAAAAGCAGCTAAACCCCATTATAAAAATAAATTACTTTGAAACACCCATGAAACAAAGACAGTGAAAGAGAGAGAAATTCTTACACAATGCGTTCAGGGGCTGTGATGCAACCTGGATTGACCATATCTAGACGCACAGCTGGATGAGACATAAGGGTGGACACTCTTGGGGCTGAGAGGTTTGGTGAGGTTGGGTGAGCAAACGCAGACCCTTTAAAGGAATACTGCGTGGTACCCATCGCATGGGTCCCAAATCTCCAGGTTCAAGGGCATCTTCCTACATCAAAAACATGCATGAGAAACCCAGAAGATGGTACACCGTGTGATGGGGAAAGGTTTCTAAAACGCACCTCATTTCTCATCTCCTTGTGCCCGGGTTCGCCATTCCAGCCGCTTTACTAGCAAGCTCCCTACTTGGAGCATCAGCACCTTTAACCTCCTGTTCCATACAGGTTGCAATTTGTCCTGAGGATAAACGGGAAGACGTGGAACCAACGAGAGACTAGCTCTTGGTGTTGGGACAGGCACAGGTCACTCTATTTTCCCATCAGAAAGAAGAATTAACCACAGGCTCAGCCTGCGCCCCGGAACCAGAACAGGGCCTGAAGCCATTCTGCGATTTTGCGGCCAGCTCCCATAAAAACGAGTTGTAAAATGGAGGTTCAGGGCACTGCAATTCACAAACCTGCAGAGTTATAAATGATAACTCTCGTCCACAAATATATTGAGGGAAGGCAAAGAAGAGGATTTGAAATCAAGGCAGAATTGCAGGAAACAGATTTCAGGAGGTAGATACGAATCGCCTTTAAAGCACATGAAAAGCGGCAAAACGTTGACAATGATGCCCTTGGCCAAAAAGGGCGTATGCGTTTTTTCCTGAATATATTCAGGAAAAAACGCATACGCCCTTTTTGGCCAACCAAGCCACCTGGAAAGGCAAATCAGCGCTACAAAGAAGTCTCGCTTCCCATCGGTCAAAAGGGCCATGCTGAAAAAAGTGTCAAAACCAGAAATGCAGGACAGGCCATGGAGAAATGGGAGCCTTGCTACACTGATGGGCGGGATGTAAATTGCCAAGAGCCACTCTGGAGAAGTGTCCGGTGAGTCCTGAAACATCTGAAAAACACAGCTTAGAGAGCATAGGGCACTTCCACTCATGGGGGTATAAATTGGGAAAATTAAAAATCAGCAAGACACAAGCACCCCAAAGTTTAGGGCTGCTCTGTTGACCAGGACCTCCACTTCATTCCACCTTAAATATCCCAGGAAAGAGAAAAATGGATAAAGAAGTTGTGGTCCTTATGTACAATGGAATATCACTCAGCCAGGAAATCAATGTCGTAAGGTTAGTAGCAGCATGATGAGTGGATTTAGGTACGACGATTCTAAGTGAAATAAGTCACACAGAAAAGGACACTTCTCATAAGGTATCACTGATAGAGGGAATGTAAAAACCGTTACACTTGAACTGAATTACAAAACAGAACAGAGTCACACATGCAGAAAACACACTATGGCTGCTTAACGGGAAAGGTGAGGTGGGGTGATACATAAAACAAGGGTATCAAATTAGCTCAGATACCGTTCCATAAACCCAATATGTAATAGACAAGACCTACTCCTTGCTCAGAGAACTGGACTCAACACGCCCTATTCACCGCACAAGAATATATCTGACTAATAATAATCGTAAAACCTATGTATTGATATCTCTCTGTTAGTGTGTCAAGTGGGTGTAAAGCGGCATAAACACAGCAGTGAAAAGCAGCTAAACCCCATTATAAAAATAAATTACTTTGAAACACCCATGAAACAAAGACAGTGAAAGAGAGAGAAATTCTTACACAATGCGTTCAGGGGCTGTGATGCAACCTGGATTGACCATATCTAGACGCACAGCTGGATGAGACATAAGGGTGGACACTCTTGGGGCTGAGAGGTTTGGTGAGGTTGGGTGAGCAAACGCAGACCCTTTAAAGGAATACTGCGTGGTACCCATCGCATGGGTCCCAAATCTCCAGGTTCAAGGGCATCTTCCTACATCAAAAACATGCATGAGAAACCCAGAAGATGGTACACCGTGTGATGGGGAAAGGTTTCTAAAACGCACCTCATTTCTCATCTCCTTGTGCCCGGGTTCGCCATTCCAGCCGCTTTACTAGCAAGCTCCCTACTTGGAGCATCAGCACCTTTAACCTCCTGTTCCATACAGGTTGCAATTTGTCCTGAGGATAAACGGGAAGACGTGGAACCAACGAGAGACTAGCTCTTGGTGTTGGGACAGGCACAGGTCACTCTATTTTCCCATCAGAAAGAAGAATTAACCACAGGCTCAGCCTGCCCCCCGGAACCAGAACAGGGCCTGAAGCCATTCTGCGATTTTGCGGCCAGCTCCCATAAAAACGAGTTGTAAAATGGAGGTTCAGGGCACTGCGATTCACAAACCTGCAGAGTTATAAATGATAACTCTCGTCCACAAATATATTGAGGGAAGGCAAAGAAGAGGATTTGAAATCAAGGCAGAATTGCAGGAAACAGATTTCAGGAGGTAGATACGAATCGCCTTTAAAGCACATGAAAAGCGGCAAAACGTTGACAATGATGCCCTTGGCCAAAAAGGGCGTATGCGTTTTTTCCTGAATATATTCAGGAAAAAACGCATACGCCCTTTTTGGCCAACCAAGCCACCTGGAAAGGCAAATCAGCGCTACAAAGAAGTCTCGCTTCCCATCGGTCAAAAGGGCCATGCTGAAAAAAGTGTCAAAACCAGAAATGCAGGACAGGCCATGGAGAAATGGGAGCCTTGCTACACTGATGGGCGGGATGTAAATTGCCAAGAGCCACTCTGGAGAAGTGTCCGGTGAGTCCTGAAACATCTGAAAAACACAGCTTAGAGAGCATAGGGCACTTCCACTCATGGGGGTATAAATTGGGAAAATGAAAAATCAGCAAGACACAAGCACCCCAAAGTTTAGGGCTGCTCTGTTGACCAGGACCTCCACTTCATTCCACCTTAAATATCCCAGGAAAGAGAAAAATGGATAAAGAAGTTGTGGTCCTTATGTACAATGGAATATCACTCAGCCAGGAAATCAATGTCGTAAGGTTAGTAGCAGCATGATGAGTGGATTTAGGTACGACGATTCTAAGTGAAATAAGTCACACAGAAAAGGACACTTCTCATAAGGTATCACTGATAGAGGGAATGTAAAAACCGTTACACTTGAACTGAATTACAAAACAGAACAGAGTCACACATGCAGAAAACACACTATGGCTGCTTAACGGGAAAGGTGAGGTGGGGTGATACATAAAACAAGGGTATCAAATTAGCTCAGATACCGTTCCATAAACCCAATATGTAATAGACAAGACCTACTCCTTGCTCAGAGAACTGGACTCAACACGCCCTATTCACCGCACAAGAATATATCTGACTAATAATAATCGTAAAACCTATGTATTGATATCTCTCTGTTAGTGTGTCAAGTGGGTGTAAAGCGGCATAAACACAGCAGTGAAAAGCAGCTAAACCCCATTATAAAAATAAATTACTTTGAAACACCCATGAAACAAAGACAGTGAAAGAGAGAGAAATTCTTACACAATGCGTTCAGGGGCTGTGATGCAACCTGGATTGACCATATCTAGACGCACAGCTGGATGAGACATAAGGGTGGACACTCTTGGGGCTGAGAGGTTTGGTGAGGTTGGGTGAGCAAACGCAGACCCTTTAAAGGAATACTGCGTGGTACCCATCGCATGGGTCCCAAATCTCCAGGTTCAAGGGCATCTTCCTACATCAAAAACATGCATGAGAAACCCAGAAGATGGTACACCGTGTGATGGGGAAAGGTTTCTAAAACGTACCTCATTTCTCATCTCCTTGTGCCCGGGTTCGCCATTCCAGCCGCTTTACTAGCAAGCTCCCTACTTGGAGCATCAGCACCTTTAACCTCCTGTTCCATACAGGTTGCAATTTGTCCTGAGGATAAACGGGAAGACGTGGAACCAACGAGAGACTAGCTCTTGGTGTTGGGACAGGCACAGGTCACTCTATTTTCCCATCAGAAAGAAGAATTAACCACAGGCTCAGCCTGCGCCCCGGAACCAGAACAGGGCCTGAAGCCATTCTGCGATTTTGCGGCCAGCTCCCATAAAAACGAGTTGTAAAATGGAGGTTCAGGGCACTGCAATTCACAAACCTGCAGAGTTATAAATGATAACTCTCGTCCACAAATATATTGAGGGAAGGCAAAGAAGAGGATTTGAAATCAAGGCAGAATTGCAGGAAACAGATTTCAGGAGGTAGATACGAATCGCCTTTAAAGCACATGAAAAGCGGCAAAACGTTGACAATGATGCCCTTGGCCAAAAAGGGCGTATGCGTTTTTTCCTGAATATATTCAGGAAAAAACGCATACGCCCTTTTTGGCCAACCAAGCCACCTGGAAAGGCAAATCAGCGCTACAAACAAGTCTCGCTTCCCATCGGTCAAAAGGGCCATGCTGAAAAAAGTGTCAAAACCAGAAATGCAGGACAGGCCATGGAGAAATGGGAGCCTTGCTACACTGATGGGCGGGATGTAAATTGCCAAGAGCCACTCTGGAGAAGTGTCCGGTGAGTCCTGAAACATCTGAAAAACACAGCTTAGAGAGCATAGGGCACTTCCACTCATGGGGGTATAAATTGGGAAAATGAAAAATCAGCAAGACACAAGCACCCCAAAGTTTAGGGCTGCTCTGTTGACCAGGACCTCCACTTCATTCCACCTTAAATATCCCAGGAAAGAGAAAAATGGATAAAGAAGTTGTGGTCCTTATGTACAATGGAATATCACTCAGCCAGGAAATCAATGTCGTAAGGTTAGTAGCAGCATGATGAGTGGATTTAGGTACGACGATTCTAAGTGAAATAAGTCACACAGAAAAGGACACTTCTCATAAGGTATCACTGATAGAGGGAATGTAAAAACCGTTACACTTGAACTGAATTACAAAACAGAACAGAGTCACACATGCAGAAAACACACTATGGCTGCTTAACGGGAAAGGTGAGGTGGGGTGATACATAAAACAAGGGTATCAAATTAGCTCAGATACCGTTCCATAAACCCAATATGTAATAGACAAGACCTACTCCTTGCTCAGAGAACTGGACTCAACACGCCCTATTCACCACACAAGAATATATCTGACTAATAATAATCGTAAAACCTATGTATTGATATCTCTCTGTTAGTGTGTCAAGTGGGTGTAAAGCGGCATAAACACAGCAGTGAAAAGCAGCTAAACCCCATTATAAAAATAAATTACTTTGAAACACCCATGAAACAAAGACAGTGAAAGAGAGAGAAATTCTTACACAATGCGTTCAGGGGCTGTGATGCAACCTGGATTGACCATATCTAGACGCACAGCTGGATGAGACATAAGGGTGGACACTCTTGGGGCTGAGAGGTTTGGTGAGGTTGGGTGAGCAAACGCAGACCCTTTAAAGGAATACTGCGTGGTACCCATCGCATGGGTCCCAAATCTCCAGGTTCAAGGGCATCTTCCTACATCAAAAACATGCATGAGAAACCCAGAAGATGGTACACCGTGTGATGGGGAAAGGTTTCTAAAACGCACCTCATTTCTCATCTCCTTGTGCCCGGGTTCGCCATTCCAGCCGCTTTACTAGCAAGCTCCCTACTTGGAGCATCAGCACCTTTAACCTCCTGTTCCATACAGGTTGCAATTTGTCCTGAGGATAAACGGGAAGACGTGGAACCAACGAGAGACTAGCTCTTGGTGTTGGGACAGGCACAGGTCACTCTATTTTCCCATCAGAAAGAAGAATTAACCACAGGCTCAGCCTGCCCCCCGGAACCAGAACAGGGCCTGAAGCCATTCTGCGATTTTGCGGCCAGCTCCCATAAAAACGAGTTGTAAAATGGAGGTTCAGGGCACTGCGATTCACAAACCTGCAGAGTTATAAATGATAACTCTCGTCCACAAATATATTGAGGGAAGGCAAAGAAGAGGATTTGAAATCAAGGCAGAATTGCAGGAAACAGATTTCAGGAGGTAGATACGAATCGCCTTTAAAGCACATGAAAAGCGGCAAAACGTTGACAATGATGCCCTTGGCCAAAAAGGGCGTATGCGTTTTTTCCTGAATATATTCAGGAAAAAACGCATACGCCCTTTTTGGCCAACCAAGCCACCTGGAAAGGCAAATCAGCGCTACAAAGAAGTCTCGCTTCCCATCGGTCAAAAGGGCCATGCTGAAAAAAGTGTCAAAACCAGAAATGCAGGACAGGCCATGGAGAAATGGGAGCCTTGCTACACTGATGGGCGGGATGTAAATTGCCAAGAGCCACTCTGGAGAAGTGTCCGGTGAGTCCTGAAACATCTGAAAAACACAGCTTAGAGAGCATAGGGCACTTCCACTCATGGGGGTATAAATTGGGAAAATTAAAAATCAGCAAGACACAAGCACCCCAAAGTTTAGGGCTGCTCTGTTGACCAGGACCTCCACTTCATTCCACCTTAAATATCCCAGGAAAGAGAAAAATGGATAAAGAAGTTGTGGTCCTTATGTACAATGGAATATCACTCAGCCAGGAAATCAATGTCGTAAGGTTAGTAGCAGCATGATGAGTGGATTTAGGTACGACGATTCTAAGTGAAATAAGTCACACAGAAAAGGACACTTCTCATAAGGTATCACTGATAGAGGGAATGTAAAAACCGTTACACTTGAACTGAATTACAAAACAGAACAGAGTCACACATGCAGAAAACACACTATGGCTGCTTAACGGGAAAGGTGAGGTGGGGTGATACATAAAACAAGGGTATCAAATTAGCTCAGATACCGTTCCATAAACCCAATATGTAATAGACAAGACCTACTCCTTGCTCAGAGAACTGGACTCAACACGCCCTATTCACCGCACAAGAATATATCTGACTAATAATAATCGTAAAACCTATGTATTGATATCTCTCTGTTAGTGTGTCAAGTGGGTGTAAAGCGGCATAAACACAGCAGTGAAAAGCAGCTAAACCCCATTATAAAAATAAATTACTTTGAAACACCCATGAAACAAAGACAGTGAAAGAGAGAGAAATTCTTACACAATGCGTTCAGGGGCTGTGATGCAACCTGGATTGACCATATCTAGACGCACAGCTGGATGAGACATAAGGGTGGACACTCTTGGGGCTGAGAGGTTTGGTGAGGTTGGGTGAGCAAACGCAGACCCTTTAAAGGAATACTGCGTGGTACCCATCGCATGGGTCCCAAATCTCCAGGTTCAAGGGCATCTTCCTACATCAAAAACATGCATGAGAAACCCAGAAGATGGTACACCGTGTGATGGGGAAAGGTTTCTAAAACGCACCTCATTTCTCATCTCCTTGTGCCCGGGTTCGCCATTCCAGCCGCTTTACTAGCAAGCTCCCTACTTGGAGCATCAGCACCTTTAACCTCCTGTTCCATACAGGTTGCAATTTGTCCTGAGGATAAACGGGAAGACGTGGAACCAACGAGAGACTAGCTCTTGGTGTTGGGACAGGCACAGGTCACTCTATTTTCCCATCAGAAAGAAGAATTAACCACAGGCTCAGCCTGCGCCCCGGAACCAGAACAGGGCCTGAAGCCATTCTGCGATTTTGCGGCCAGCTCCCATAAAAACGAGTTGTAAAATGGAGGTTCAGGGCACTGCAATTCACAAACCTGCAGAGTTATAAATGATAACTCTCGTCCACAAATATATTGAGGGAAGGCAAAGAAGAGGATTTGAATTCAAGGCAGAATTGCAGGAAACAGATTTCAGGAGGTAGATACGAATCGCCTTTAAAGCACATGAAAAGCGGCAAAACGTTGACAATGATGCCCTTGGCCAAAAAGGGCGTATGCGTTTTTTCCTGAATATATTCAGGAAAAAAAGCATACGCCCTTTTTGGCCAACCAAGCCACCTGGAAAGGCAAATCAGCGCTACAAAGAAGTCTCGCTTCCCATCGGTCAAAAGGGCCATGCTGAAAAAAGTGTCAAAACCAGAAATGCAGGACAGGCCATGGAGAAATGGGAGCCTTGCTACACTGATGGGCGGGATGTAAATTGCCAAGAGCCACTCTGGAGAAGTGTCCGGTGAGTCCTGAAACATCTGAAAAACACAGCTTAGAGAGCATAGGGCACTTCCACTCATGGGGGTATAAATTGGGAAAATGAAAAATCAGCAAGACACAAGCACCCCAAAGTTTAGGGCTGCTCTGTTGACCAGGACCTCCACTTCATTCCACCTTAAATATCCCAGGAAAGAGAAAAATGGAGAAAGAAGTTGTGGTCCTTATGTACAATGGAATATCACTCAGCCAGGAAATCAATGTCGTAAGGTTAGTAGCAGCATGATGAGTGGATTTAGGTACGACGATTCTAAGTGAAATAAGTCACACAGAAAAGGACACTTCTCATAAGGTATCACTGATAGAGGGAATGTAAAAACCGTTACAGTTGAACTGAATTACAAAACAGAACAGAGTCACACATGCAGAAAACACACTATGGCTGCTTAACGGGAAAGGTGAGGTGGGGTGATACATAAAACAAGGGTATCAAATTAGCTCAGATACCGTTCCATAAACCCAATATGTAATAGACAAGACCTACTCCTTGCTCAGAGAACTGGACTCAACACGCCCTATTCACCGCACAAGAATATATCTGACTAATAATAATCGTAAAACCTATGTATTGATATCTCTCTGTTAGTGTGTCAAGTGGGTGTAAAGCGGCATAAACACAGCAGTGAAAAGCAGCTAAACCCCATTATAAAAATAAATTACTTTGAAACACCCATGAAACAAAGACAGTGAAAGAGAGAGAAATTCTTACACAATGCGTTCAGGGGCTGTGATGCAACCTGGATTGACCATATCTAGACGCACAGCTGGATGAGACATAAGGGTGGACACTCTTGGGGCTGAGAGGTTTGGTGAGGTTGGGTGAGCAAACGCAGACCCTTTAAAGGAATACTGCGTGGTACCCATCGCATGGGTCCCAAATCTCCAGGTTCAAGGGCATCTTCCTACATCAAAAACATGCATGAGAAACCCAGAAGATGGTACACCGTGTGATGGGGAAAGGTTTCTAAAACGCACCTCATTTCTCATCTCCTTGTGCCCGGGTTCGCCATTCCAGCCGCTTTACTAGCAAGCTCCCTACTTGGAGCATCAGCACCTTTAACCTCCTGTTCCATACAGGTTGCAATTTGTCCTGAGGATAAACGGGAAGACGTGGAACCAACGAGAGACTAGCTCTTGGTGTTGGGACAGGCACAGGTCACTCTATTTTCCCATCAGAAAGAAGAATTAACCACAGGCTCAGCCTGCCCCCCAGAACCAGAACAGGGCCTGAAGCCATTCTGCGATTTTGCGGCCAGCTCCCATAAAAACGAGTTGTAAAATGGAGGTTCAGGGCACTGCAATTCACAAACCTGCAGAGTTATAAATGATAACTCTCGTCCACAAATATATTGAGGGAAGGCAAAGAAGAGGATTTGAAATCAAGGCAGAATTGCAGGAAACAGATTTCAGGAGGTAGATACGAATCGCCTTTAAAGCACATGAAAAGCGGCAAAACGTTGACAATGATGCCCTTGGCCAAAAAGGGCGTATGCGTTTTTTCCTGAATATATTCAGGAAAAAACGCATACGCCCTTTTTGGCCAACCAAGCCACCTGGAAAGGCAAATCAGCGCTACAAACAAGTCTCGCTTCCCATCGGTCAAAAGGGCCATGCTGAAAAAAGTGTCAAAACCAGAAATGCAGGACAGGCCATGGAGAAATGGGAGCCTTGCTACACTGATGGGCGGGATGTAAATTGCCAAGAGCCACTCTGGAGAAGTGTCCGGTGAGTCCTGAAACATCTGAAAAACACAGCTTAGAGAGCATAGGGCACTTCCACTCATGGGGGTATAAATTGGGAAAATGAAAAATCAGCAAGACACAAGCACCCCAAAGTTTAGGGCTGCTCTGTTGACCAGGACCTCCACTTCATTCCACCTTAAATATCCCAGGAAAGAGAAAAATGGATAAAGAAGTTGTGGTCCTTATGTACAATGGAATATCACTCAGCCAGGAAATCAATGTCGTAAGGTTAGTAGCAGCATGATGAGTGGATTTAGGTACGACGATTCTAAGTGAAATAAGTCACACAGAAAAGGACACTTCTCATAAGGTATCACTGATAGAGGGAATGTAAAAACCGTTACAGTTGAACTGAATTACAAAACAGAACAGAGTCACACATGCAGAAAACACACTATGGCTGCTTAACGGGAAAGGTGAGGTGGGGTGATACATAAAACAAGGGTATCAAATTAGCTCAGATACCGTTCCATAAACCCAATATGTAATAGACAAGACCTACTCCTTGCTCAGAGAACTGGACTCAACACGCCCTATTCACCGCACAAGAATATATCTGACTAATAATAATCGTAAAACCTATGTATTGATATCTCTCTGTTAGTGTGTCAAGTGGGTGTAAAGCGGCATAAACACAGCAGTGAAAAGCAGCTAAACCCCATTATAAAAATAAATTACTTTGAAACACCCATGAAACAAAGACAGTGAAAGAGAGAGAAATTCTTACACAATGCGTTCAGGGGCTGTGATGCAACCTGGATTGACCATATCTAGACGCACAGCTGGATGAGACATAAGGGTGGACACTCTTGGGGCTGAGAGGTTTGGTGAGGTTGGGTGAGCAAACGCAGACCCTTTAAAGGAATACTGCGTGGTACCCATCGCATGGGTCCCAAATCTCCAGGTTCAAGGGCATCTTCCTACATCAAAAACATGCATGAGAAACCCAGAAGATGGTACACCGTGTGATGGGGAAAGGTTTCTAAAACGCACCTCATTTCTCATCTCCTTGTGCCCGGGTTCGCCATTCCAGCCGCTTTACTAGCAAGCTCCCTACTTGGAGCATCAGCACCTTTAACCTCCTGTTCCGTACAGGTTGCAATTTGTCCTGAGGATAAACGGGAAGACGTGGAACCAACGAGAGACTAGCTCTTGGTGTTGGGACAGGCACAGGTCACTCTATTTTCCCATCAGAAAGAAGAATTAACCACAGGCTCAGCCTGACCCCCGGAACCAGAACAGGGCCTGAAGCCATTCTGCGATTTTGCGGCCAGCTCCCATAAAAACGAGTTGTAAAATGGAGGTTCAGGGCACTGCAATTCACAAACCTGCAGAGTTATAAATGATAACTCTCGTCCACAAATATATTGAGGGAAGGCAAAGAAGAGGATTTGAAATCAAGGCAGAATTGCAGGAAACAGATTTCAGGAGGTAGATACGAATCGCCTTTAAAGCACATGAAAAGCGGCAAAACGTTGACAATGATGCCCTTGGCCAAAAAGGGCGTATGCGTTTTTTCCTGAATATATTCAGGAAAAAACGCATACGCCCTTTTTGGCCAACCAAGCCACCTGGAAAGGCAAATCAGCGCTACAAACAAGTCTCGCTTCCCATCGGTCAAAAGGGCCATGCTGAAAAAAGTGTCAAAACCAGAAATGCAGGACAGGCCATGGAGAAATGGGAGCCTTGCTACACTGATGGGCGGGATGTAAATTGCCAAGAGCCACTCTGGAAAAGTGTCCGGTGAGTCCTGAAACATCTGAAAAACACAGCTTAGAGAGCATAGGGCACTTCCACTCATGGGGGTATAAATTGGGAAAATGAAAAATCAGCAAGACACAAGCACCCCAAAGTTTAGGGCTGCTCTGTTGACCAGGACCTCCACTTCATTCCACCTTAAATATCCCAGGAAAGAGAAAAATGGATAAAGAAGTTGTGGTCCTTATGTACAATGGAATATCACTCAGCCAGGAAATCAATGTCGTAAGGTTAGTAGCAGCATGATGAGTGGATTTAGGTACGACGATTCTAAGTGAAATAAGTCACACAGAAAAGGACACTTCTCATAAGGTATCACTGATAGAGGGAATGTAAAAACCGTTACAGTTGAACTGAATTACAAAACAGAACAGAGTCACACATGCAGAAAACACACTATGGCTGCTTAACGGGAAAGGTGAGGTGGGGTGATACATAAAACAAGGGTATCAAATTAGCTCAGATACCGTTCCATAAACCCAATATGTAATAGACAAGACCTACTCCTTGCTCAGAGAACTGGACTCAACACGCCCTATTCACCGCACAAGAATATATCTGACTAATAATAATCGTAAAACCTATGTATTGATATCTCTCTGTTAGTGTGTCAAGTGGGTGTAAAGCGGCATAAACACAGCAGTGAAAAGCAGCTAAACCCCATTATAAAAATAAATTACTTTGAAACACCCATGAAACAAAGACAGTGAAAGAGAGAGAAATTCTTACACAATGCGTTCAGGGGCTGTGATGCAACCTGGATTGACCATATCTAGACGCACAGCTGGATGAGACATAAGGGTGGACACTCTTGGGGCTGAGAGGTTTGGTGAGGTTGGGTGAGCAAACGCAGACCCTTTAAAGGAATACTGCGTGGTACCCATCGCATGGGTCCCAAATCTCCAGGTTCAAGGGCATCTTCCTACATCAAAAACATGCATGAGAAACCCAGAAGATGGTACACCGTGTGATGGGGAAAGGTTTCTAAAACGCACCTCATTTCTCATCTCCTTGTGCCCGGGTTCGCCATTCCAGCCGCTTTACTAGCAAGCTCCCTACTTGGAGCATCAGCACCTTTAACCTCCTGTTCCATACAGGTTGCAATTTGTCCTGAGGATAAACGGGAAGACGTGGAACCAACGAGAGACTAGCTCTTGGTGTTGGGACAGGCACAGGTCACTCTATTTTCCCATCAGAAAGAAGAATTAACCACAGGCTCAGCCTGCCCCCCAGAACCAGAACAGGGCCTGAAGCCATTCTGCGATTTTGCGGCCAGCTCCCATAAAAACGAGTTGTAAAATGGAGGTTCAGGGCACTGCAATTCACAAACCTGCAGAGTTATAAATGATAACTCTCGTCCACAAATATATTGAGGGAAGGCAAAGAAGAGGATTTGAAATCAAGGCAGAATTGCAGGAAACAGATTTCAGGAGGTAGATACGAATCGCCTTTAAAGCACATGAAAAGCGGCAAAACGTTGACAATGATGCCCTTGGCCAAAAAGGGCGTATGCGTTTTTTCCTGAATATATTCAGGAAAAAACGCATACGCCCTTTTTGGCCAACCAAGCCACCTGGAAAGGCAAATCAGCGCTACAAACAAGTCTCGCTTCCCATCGGTCAAAAGGGCCATGCTGAAAAAAGTGTCAAAACCAGAAATGCAGGACAGGCCATGGAGAAATGGGAGCCTTGCTACACTGATGGGCGGGATGTAAATTGCCAAGAGCCACTCTGGAGAAGTGTCCGGTGAGTCCTGAAACATCTGAAAAACACAGCTTAGAGAGCATAGGGCACTTCCACTCATGGGGGTATAAATTGGGAAAATGAAAAATCAGCAAGACACAAGCACCCCAAAGTTTAGGGCTGCTCTGTTGACCAGGACCTCCACTTCATTCCACCTTAAATATCCCAGGAAAGAGAAAAATGGATAAAGAAGTTGTGGTCCTTATGTACAATGGAATATCACTCAGCCAGGAAATCAATGTCGTAAGGTTAGTAGCAGCATGATGAGTGGATTTAGGTACGACGATTCTAAGTGAAATAAGTCACACAGAAAAGGACACTTCTCATAAGGTATCACTGATAGAGGGAATGTAAAAACCGTTACACTTGAACTGAATTACAAAACAGAACAGAGTCACACATGCAGAAAACACACTATGGCTGCTTAACGGGAAAGGTGAGGTGGGGTGATACATAAAACAAGGGTATCAAATTAGCTCAGATACCGTTCCATAAACCCAATATGTAATAGACAAGACCTACTCCTTGCTCAGAGAACTGGACTCAACACGCCCTATTCACCACACAAGAATATATCTGACTAATAATAATCGTAAAACCTATGTATTGATATCTCTCTGTTAGTGTGTCAAGTGGGTGTAAAGCGGCATAAACACAGCAGTGAAAAGCAGCTAAACCCCATTATAAAAATAAATTACTTTGAAACACCCATGAAACAAAGACAGTGAAAGAGAGAGAAATTCTTACACAATGCGTTCAGGGGCTGTGATGCAACCTGGATTGACCATATCTAGACGCACAGCTGGATGAGACATAAGGGTGGACACTCTTGGGGCTGAGAGGTTTGGTGAGGTTGGGTGAGCAAACGCAGACCCTTTAAAGGAATACTGCGTGGTACCCATCGCATGGGTCCCAAATCTCCAGGTTCAAGGGCATCTTCCTACATCAAAAACATGCATGAGAAACCCAGAAGATGGTACACCGTGTGATGGGGAAAGGTTTCTAAAACGCACCTCATTTCTCATCTCCTTGTGCCCGGGTTCGCCATTCCAGCCGCTTTACTAGCAAGCTCCCTACTTGGAGCATCAGCACCTTTAACCTCCTGTTCCATACAGGTTGCAATTTGTCCTGAGGATAAACGGGAAGACGTGGAACCAACGAGAGACTAGCTCTTGGTGTTGGGACAGGCACAGGTCACTCTATTTTCCCATCAGAAAGAAGAATTAACCACAGGCTCAGCCTGCCCCCCGGAACCAGAACAGGGCCTGAAGCCATTCTGCGATTTTGCGGCCAGCTCCCATAAAAACGAGTTGTAAAATGGAGGTTCAGGGCACTGCGATTCACAAACCTGCAGAGTTATAAATGATAACTCTCGTCCACAAATATATTGAGGGAAGGCAAAGAAGAGGATTTGAAATCAAGGCAGAATTGCAGGAAACAGATTTCAGGAGGTAGATACGAATCGCCTTTAAAGCACATGAAAAGCGGCAAAACGTTGACAATGATGCCCTTGGCCAAAAAGGGCGTATGCGTTTTTTCCTGAATATATTCAGGAAAAAACGCATACGCCCTTTTTGGCCAACCAAGCCACCTGGAAAGGCAAATCAGCGCTACAAAGAAGTCTCGCTTCCCATCGGTCAAAAGGGCCATGCTGAAAAAAGTGTCAAAACCAGAAATGCAGGACAGGCCATGGAGAAATGGGAGCCTTGCTACACTGATGGGCGGGATGTAAATTGCCAAGAGCCACTCTGGAGAAGTGTCCGGTGAGTCCTGAAACATCTGAAAAACACAGCTTAGAGAGCATAGGGCACTTCCACTCATGGGGGTATAAATTGGGAAAATTAAAAATCAGCAAGACACAAGCACCCCAAAGTTTAGGGCTGCTCTGTTGACCAGGACCTCCACTTCATTCCACCTTAAATATCCCAGGAAAGAGAAAAATGGATAAAGAAGTTGTGGTCCTTATGTACAATGGAATATCACTCAGCCAGGAAATCAATGTCGTAAGGTTAGTAGCAGCATGATGAGTGGATTTAGGTACGACGATTCTAAGTGAAATAAGTCACACAGAAAAGGACACTTCTCATAAGGTATCACTGATAGAGGGAATGTAAAAACCGTTACACTTGAACTGAATTACAAAACAGAACAGAGTCACACATGCAGAAAACACACTATGGCTGCTTAACGGGAAAGGTGAGGTGGGGTGATACATAAAACAAGGGTATCAAATTAGCTCAGATACCGTTCCATAAACCCAATATGTAATAGACAAGACCTACTCCTTGCTCAGAGAACTGGACTCAACACGCCCTATTCACCGCACAAGAATATATCTGACTAATAATAATCGTAAAACCTATGTATTGATATCTCTCTGTTAGTGTGTCAAGTGGGTGTAAAGCGGCATAAACACAGCAGTGAAAAGCAGCTAAACCCCATTATAAAAATAAATTACTTTGAAACACCCATGAAACAAAGACAGTGAAAGAGAGAGAAATTCTTACACAATGCGTTCAGGGGCTGTGATGCAACCTGGATTGACCATATCTAGACGCACAGCTGGATGAGACATAAGGGTGGACACTCTTGGGGCTGAGAGGTTTGGTGAGGTTGGGTGAGCAAACGCAGACCCTTTAAAGGAATACTGCGTGGTACCCATCGCATGGGTCCCAAATCTCCAGGTTCAAGGGCATCTTCCTACATCAAAAACATGCATGAGAAACCCAGAAGATGGTACACCATGTGATGGGGAAAGGTTTCTAAAACACACCTCATTTCTCATCTCCTTGTGCCCGGGTTCGCCATTCCAGCCGCTTTACTAGCAAGCTCCCTACTTGGAGCATCAGCACCTTTAACCTCCTGTTCCATACAGGTTGCAATTTGTCCTGAGGATAAACGGGAAGACGTGGAACCAACGAGAGACTAGCTCTTGGTGTTGGGACAGGCACAGGTCACTCTATTTTCCCATCAGAAAGAAGAATTAACCACAGGCTCAGCCTGCCCCCCGGAACCAGAACAGGGCCTGAAGCCATTCTGCGATTTTGCGGCCAGCTCCCATAAAAACGAGTTGTAAAATGGAGGTTCAGGGCACTGCGATTCACAAACCTGCAGAGTTATAAATGATAACTCTCGTCCACAAATATATTGAGGGAAGGCAAAGAAGAGGATTTGAAATCAAGGCAGAATTGCAGGAAACAGATTTCAGGAGGTAGATACGAATCGCCTTTAAAGCACATGAAAAGCGGCAAAACGTTGACAATGATGCCCTTGGCCAAAAAGGGCGTATGCGTTTTTTCCTGAATATATTCAGGAAAAAACGCATACGCCCTTTTTGGCCAACCAAGCCACCTGGAAAGGCAAATCAGCGCTACAAAGAAGTCTCGCTTCCCATCGGTCAAAAGGGCCATGCTGAAAAAAGTGTCAAAACCAGAAATGCAGGACAGGCCATGGAGAAATGGGAGCCTTGCTACACTGATGGGCGGGATGTAAATTGCCAAGAGCCACTCTGGAGAAGTGTCCGGTGAGTCCTGAAACATCTGAAAAACACAGCTTAGAGAGCATAGGGCACTTCCACTCATGGGGGTATAAATTGGGAAAATTAAAAATCAGCAAGACACAAGCACCCCAAAGTTTAGGGCTGCTCTGTTGACCAGGACCTCCACTTCATTCCACCTTAAATATCCCAGGAAAGAGAAAAATGGAGAAAGAAGTTGTGGTCCTTATGTACATTGGAATATCACTCAGCCAGGAAATCAATGTCGTAAGGTTAGTAGCAGCATGATGAGTGGATTTAGGTACGACGATTCTAAGTGAAATAAGTCACACAGAAAAGGACACTTCTCATAAGGTATCACTGATAGAGGGAATGTAAAAACCGTTACACTTGAACTGAATTACAAAACAGAACAGAGTCACACATGCAGAAAACACACTATGGCTGCTTAACGGGAAAGGTGAGGTGGGGTGATACATAAAACAAGGGTATCAAATTAGCTCAGATACCGTTCCATAAACCCAATATGTAATAGACAAGACCTACTCCTTGCTCAGAGAACTGGACTCAACACGCCCTATTCACCGCACAAGAATATATCTGACTAATAATAATCGTAAAACCTATGTATTGATATCTCTCTGTTAGTGTGTCAAGTGGGTGTAAAGCGGCATAAACACAGCAGTGAAAAGCAGCTAAACCCCATTATAAAAATAAATTACTTTGAAACACCCATGAAACAAAGACAGTGAAAGAGAGAGAAATTCTTACACAATGCGTTCAGGGGCTGTGATGCAACCTGGATTGACCATATCTAGACGCACAGCTGGATGAGACATAAGGGTGGACACTCTTGGGGCTGAGAGGTTTGGTGAGGTTGGGTGAGCAAACGCAGACCCTTTAAAGGAATACTGCGTGGTACCCATCGCATGGGTCCCAAATCTCCAGGTTCAAGGGCATCTTCCTACATCAAAAACATGCATGAGAAACCCAGAAGATGGTACACCGTGTGATGGGGAAAGGTTTCTAAAACGCACCTCATTTCTCATCTCCTTGTGCCCGGGTTCGCCATTCCAGCCGCTTTACTAGCAAGCTCCCTACTTGGAGCATCAGCACCTTTAACCTCCTGTTCCATGCAGGTTGCAATTTGTCCTGAGGATAAACGGGAAGACGTGGAACCAACGAGAGACTAGCTCTTGGTGTTGGGACAGGCACAGGTCACTCTATTTTCCCATCAGAAAGAAGAATTAACCACAGGCTCAGCCTGCCCCCCGGAACCAGAACAGGGCCTGAAGCCATTCTGCGATTTTGCGGCCAGCTCCCATAAAAACGAGTTGTAAAATGGAGGTTCAGGGCACTGCAATTCACAAACCTGCAGAGTTATAAATGATAACTCTCGTCCACAAATATATTGAGGGAAGGCAAAGAAGAGGATTTGAATTCAAGGCAGAATTGCAGGAAACAGATTTCAGGAGGTAGATACGAATCGCCTTTAAAGCACATGAAAAGCGGCAAAACGTTGACAATGATGCCCTTGGCCAAAAAGGGCGTATGCGTTTTTTCCTGAATATATTCAGGAAAAAACGCATACGCCCTTTTTGGCCAACCAAGCCACCTGGAAAGGCAAATCAGCGCTACAAACAAGTCTCGCTTCCCATCGGTCAAAAGGGCCATGCTGAAAAAAGTGTCAAAACCAGAAATGCAGGACAGGCCATGGAGAAATGGGAGCCTTGCTACACTGATGGGCGGGATGTAAATTGCCAAGAGCCACTCTGGAGAAGTGTCCGGTGAGTCCTGAAACATCTGAAAAACACAGCTTAGAGAGCATAGGGCACTTCCACTCATGGGGGTATAAATTGGGAAAATGAAAAATCAGCAAGACACAAGCACCCCAAAGTTTAGGGCTGCTCTGTTGACCAGGACCTCCACTTCATTCCACCTTAAATATCCCAGGAAAGAGAAAAATGGATAAAGAAGTTGTGGTCCTTATGTACAATGGAATATCACTCAGCCAGGAAATCAATGTCGTAAGGTTAGTAGCAGCATGATGAGTGGATTTAGGTACGACGATTCTAAGTGAAATAAGTCACACAGAAAAGGACACTTCTCATAAGGTATCACTGATAGAGGGAATGTAAAAACCGTTACACTTGAACTGAATTACAAAACAGAACAGAGTCACACATGCAGAAAACACACTATGGCTGCTTAACGGGAAAGGTGAGGTGGGGTGATACATAAAACAAGGGTATCAAATTAGCTCAGATACCGTTCCATAAACCCAATATGTAATAGACAAGACCTACTCCTTGCTCAGAGAACTGGACTCAACACGCCCTATTCACCACACAAGAATATATCTGACTAATAATAATCGTAAAACCTATGTATTGATATCTCTCTGTTAGTGTGTCAAGTGGGTGTAAAGCGGCATAAACACAGCAGTGAAAAGCAGCTAAACCCCATTATAAAAATAAATTACTTTGAAACACCCATGAAACAAAGACAGTGAAAGAGAGAGAAATTCTTACACAATGCGTTCAGGGGCTGTGATGCAACCTGGATTGACCATATCTAGACGCACAGCTGGATGAGACATAAGGGTGGACACTCTTGGGGCTGAGAGGTTTGGTGAGGTTGGGTGAGCAAACGCAGACCCTTTAAAGGAATACTGCGTGGTACCCATCGCATGGGTCCCAAATCTCCAGGTTCAAGGGCATCTTCCTACATCAAAAACATGCATGAGAAACCCAGAAGATGGTACACCGTGTGATGGGGAAAGGTTTCTAAAACGCACCTCATTTCTCATCTCCTTGTGCCCGGGTTCGCCATTCCAGCCGCTTTACTAGCAAGCTCCCTACTTGGAGCATCAGCACCTTTAACCTCCTGTTCCATACAGGTTGCAATTTGTCCTGAGGATAAACGGGAAGACGTGGAACCAACGAGAGACTAGCTCTTGGTGTTGGGACAGGCACAGGTCACTCTATTTTCCCATCAGAAAGAAGAATTAACCACAGGCTCAGCCTGCCCCCCGGAACCAGAACAGGGCCTGAAGCCATTCTGCGATTTTGCGGCCAGCTCCCATAAAAACGAGTTGTAAAATGGAGGTTCAGGGCACTGCGATTCACAAACCTGCAGAGTTATAAATGATAACTCTCGTCCACAAATATATTGAGGGAAGGCAAAGAAGAGGATTTGAAATCAAGGCAGAATTGCAGGAAACAGATTTCAGGAGGTAGATACGAATCGCCTTTAAAGCACATGAAAAGCGGCAAAACGTTGACAATGATGCCCTTGGCCAAAAAGGGCGTATGCGTTTTTTCCTGAATATATTCAGGAATAAACGCATACGCCCTTTTTGGCCAACCAAGCCACCTGGAAAGGCAAATCAGCGCTACAAAGAAGTCTCGCTTCCCATCGGTCAAAAGGGCCATGCTGAAAAAAGTGTCAAAACCAGAAATGCAGGACAGGCCATGGAGAAATGGGAGCCTTGCTACACTGATGGGCGGGATGTAAATTGCCAAGAGCCACTCTGGAGAAGTGTCCGGTGAGTCCTGAAACATCTGAAAAACACAGCTTAGAGAGCATAGGGCACTTCCACTCATGGGGGTATAAATTGGGAAAATTAAAAATCAGCAAGACACAAGCACCCCAAAGTTTAGGGCTGCTCTGTTGACCAGGACCTCCACTTCATTCCACCTTAAATATCCCAGGAAAGAGAAAAATGGATAAAGAAGTTGTGGTCCTTATGTACAATGGAATATCACTCAGCCAGGAAATCAATGTCGTAAGGTTAGTAGCAGCATGATGAGTGGATTTAGGTACGACGATTCTAAGTGAAATAAGTCACACAGAAAAGGACACTTCTCATAAGGTATCACTGATAGAGGGAATGTAAAAACCGTTACACTTGAACTGAATTACAAAACAGAACAGAGTCACACATGCAGAAAACACACTATGGCTGCTTAACGGGAAAGGTGAGGTGGGGTGATACATAAAACAAGGGTATCAAATTAGCTCAGATACCGTTCCATAAACCCAATATGTAATAGACAAGACCTACTCCTTGCTCAGAGAACTGGACTCAACACGCCCTATTCACCGCACAAGAATATATCTGACTAATAATAATCGTAAAACCTATGTATTGATATCTCTCTGTTAGTGTGTCAAGTGGGTGTAAAGCGGCATAAACACAGCAGTGAAAAGCAGCTAAACCCCATTATAAAAATAAATTACTTTGAAACACCCATGAAACAAAGACAGTGAAAGAGAGAGAAATTCTTACACAATGCGTTCAGGGGCTGTGATGCAACCTGGATTGACCATATCTAGACGCACAGCTGGATGAGACATAAGGGTGGACACTCTTGGGGCTGAGAGGTTTGGTGAGGTTGGGTGAGCAAACGCAGACCCTTTAAAGGAATACTGCGTGGTACCCATCGCATGGGTCCCAAATCTCCAGGTTCAAGGGCATCTTCCTACATCAAAAACATGCATGAGAAACCCAGAAGATGGTACACCATGTGATGGGGAAAGGTTTCTAAAACGCACCTCATTTCTCATCTCCTTGTGCCCGGGTTCGCCATTCCAGCCGCTTTACTAGCAAGCTCCCTACTTGGAGCATCAGCACCTTTAACCTCCTGTTCCATACAGGTTGCAATTTGTCCTGAGGATAAACGGGAAGACGTGGAACCAACGAGAGACTAGCTCTTGGTGTTGGGACAGGCACAGGTCACTCTATTTTCCCATCAGAAAGAAGAATTAACCACAGGCTCAGCCTGCCCCCCGGAACCAGAACAGGGCCTGAAGCCATTCTGCGATTTTGCGGCCAGCTCCCATAAAAACGAGTTGTAAAATGGAGGTTCAGGGCACTGCGATTCACAAACCTGCAGAGTTATAAATGATAACTCTCGTCCACAAATATATTGAGGGAAGGCAAAGAAGAGGATTTGAAATCAAGGCAGAATTGCAGGAAACAGATTTCAGGAGGTAGATACGAATCGCCTTTAAAGCACATGAAAAGCGGCAAAACGTTGACAATGATGCCCTTGGCCAAAAAGGGCGTATGCGTTTTTTCCTGAATATATTCAGGAAAAAACGCATACGCCCTTTTTGGCCAACCAAGCCACCTGGAAAGGCAAATCAGCGCTACAAAGAAGTCTCGCTTCCCCATCGGTCAAAAGGGCCATGCTGAAAAAAGTGTCAAAACCAGAAATGCAGGACAGGCCATGGAGAAATGGGAGCCTTGCTACACTGATGGGCGGGATGTAAATTGCCAAGAGCCACTCTGGAGAAGTGTCCGGTGAGTCCTGAAACATCTGAAAAACACAGCTTAGAGAGCATAGGGCACTTCCACTCATGGGGGTATAAATTGGGAAAATGAAAAATCAGCAAGACACAAGCACCCCAAAGTTTAGGGCTGCTCTGTTGACCAGGACCTCCACTTCATTCCACCTTAAATATCCCAGGAAAGAGAAAAATGGAGAAAGAAGTTGTGGTCCTTATGTACATTGGAATATCACTCAGCCAGGAAATCAATGTCGTAAGGTTAGTAGCAGCATGATGAGTGGATTTAGGTACGACGATTCTAAGTGAAATAAGTCACACAGAAAAGGACACTTCTCATAAGGTATCACTGATAGAGGGAATGTAAAAACCGTTACACTTGAACTGAATTACAAAACAGAACAGAGTCACACATGCAGAAAACACACTATGGCTGCTTAACGGGAAAGGTGAGGTGGGGTGATACATAAAACAAGGGTATCAAATTAGCTCAGATACCGTTCCATAAACCCAATATGTAATAGACAAGACCTACTCCTTGCTCAGAGAACTGGACTCAACACGCCCTATTCACCGCACAAGAATATATCTGACTAATAATAATCGTAAAACCTATGTATTGATATCTCTCTGTTAGTGTGTCAAGTGGGTGTAAAGCGGCATAAACACAGCAGTGAAAAGCAGCTAAACCCCATTATAAAAATAAATTACTTTGAAACACCCATGAAACAAAGACAGTGAAAGAGAGAGAAATTCTTACACAATGCGTTCAGGGGCTGTGATGCAACCTGGATTGACCATATCTAGACGCACAGCTGGATGAGACATAAGGGTGGACACTCTTGGGGCTGAGAGGTTTGGTGAGGTTGGGTGAGCAAACGCAGACCCTTTAAAGGAATACTGCGTGGTACCCATCGCATGGGTCCCAAATCTCCAGGTTCAAGGGCATCTTCCTACATCAAAAACATGCATGAGAAACCCAGAAGATGGTACACCGTGTGATGGGGAAAGGTTTCTAAAACGCACCTCATTTCTCATCTCCTTGTGCCCGGGTTCGCCATTCCAGCCGCTTTACTAGCAAGCTCCCTACTTGGAGCATCAGCACCTTTAACCTCCTGTTCCGTACAGGTTGCAATTTGTCCTGAGGATAAACGGGAAGACGTGGAACCAACGAGAGACTAGCTCTTGGTGTTGGGACAGGCACAGGTCACTCTATTTTCCCATCAGAAAGAAGAATTAACCACAGGCTCAGCCTGCCCCCCGGAACCAGAACAGGGCCTGAAGCCATTCTGCGATTTTGCGGCCAGCTCCCATAAAAACGAGTTGTAAAATGGAGGTTCAGGGCACTGCAATTCACAAACCTGCAGAGTTATAAATGATAACTCTCGTCCACAAATATATTGAGGGAAGGCAAAGAAGAGGATTTGAAATCAAGGCAGAATTGCAGGAAACAGATTTCAGGAGGTAGATACGAATCGCCTTTAAAGCACATGAAAAGCGGCAAAACGTTGACAATGATGCCCTTGGCCAAAAAGGGCGTATGCGTTTTTTCCTGAATATATTCAGGAAAAAACGCATACGCCCTTTTTGGCCAACCAAGCCACCTGGAAAGGCAAATCAGCGCTACAAACAAGTCTCGCTTCCCATCGGTCAAAAGGGCCATGCTGAAAAAAGTGTCAAAACCAGAAATGCAGGACAGGCCATGGAGAAATGGGAGCCTTGCTACACTGATGGGCGGGATGTAAATTGCCAAGAGCCACTCTGGAGAAGTGTCCGGTGAGTCCTGAAACATCTGAAAAACACAGCTTAGAGAGCATAGGGCACTTCCACTCATGGGGGTATAAATTGGGAAAATTAAAAATCAGCAAGACACAAGCACCCCAAAGTTTAGGGCTGCTCTGTTGACCAGGACCTCCACTTCATTCCACCTTAAATATCCCAGGAAAGAGAAAAATGGATAAAGAAGTTGTGGTCCTTATGTACAATGGAATATCACTCAGCCAGGAAATCAATGTCGTAAGGTTAGTAGCAGCATGATGAGTGGATTTAGGTACGACGATTCTAAGTGAAATAAGTCACACAGAAAAGGACACTTCTCATAAGGTATCACTGATAGAGGGAATGTAAAAACCGTTACAGTTGAACTGAATTACAAAACAGAACAGAGTCACACATGCAGAAAACACACTATGGCTGCTTAACGGGAAAGGTGAGGTGGGGTGATACATAAAACAAGGGTATCAAATTAGCTCAGATACCGTTCCATAAACCCAATATGTAATAGACAAGACCTACTCCTTGCTCAGAGAACTGGACTCAACACGCCCTATTCACCGCACAAGAATATATCTGACTAATAATAATCGTAAAACCTATGTATTGATATCTCTCTGTTAGTGTGTCAAGTGGGTGTAAAGCGGCATAAACACAGCAGTGAAAAGCAGCTAAACCCCATTATAAAAATAAATTACTTTGAAACACCCATGAAACAAAGACAGTGAAAGAGAGAGAAATTCTTACACAATGCGTTCAGGGGCTGTGATGCAACCTGGATTGACCATATCTAGACGCACAGCTGGATGAGACATAAGGGTGGACACTCTTGGGGCTGAGAGGTTTGGTGAGGTTGGGTGAGCAAACGCAGACCCTTTAAAGGAATACTGCGTGGTACCCATCGCATGGGTCCCAAATCTCCAGGTTCAAGGGCATCTTCCTACATCAAAAACATGCATGAGAAACCCAGAAGATGGTACACCGTGTGATGGGGAAAGGTTTCTAAAACGCACCTCATTTCTCATCTCCTTGTGCCCGGGTTTGCCATTCCAGCCGCTTTACTAGCAAGCTCCCTACTTGGAGCATCAGCACCTTTAACCTCCTGTTCCATACAGGTTGCAATTTGTCCTGAGGATAAACGGGAAGACGTGGAACCAACGAGAGACTAGCTCTTGGTGTTGGGACAGGCACAGGTCACTCTATTTTCCCATCAGAAAGAAGAATTAACCACAGGCTCAGCCTGCGCCCCGGAACCAGAACAGGGCCTGAAGCCATTCTGCGATTTTGCGGCCAGCTCCCATAAAAACGAGTTGTAAAATGGAGGTTCAGGGCACTGCAATTCACAAACCTGCAGAGTTATAAATGATAACTCTCGTCCACAAATATATTGAGGGAAGGCAAAGAAGAGGATTTGAAATCAAGGCAGAATTGCAGGAAACAGATTTCAGGAGGTAGATACGAATCGCCTTTAAAGCACATGAAAAGCGGCAAAACGTTGACAATGATGCCCTTGGCCAAAAAGGGCGTATGCGTTTTTTCCTGAATATATTCAGGAAAAAACGCATACGCCCTTTTTGGCCAACCAAGCCACCTGGAAAGGCAAATCAGCGCTACAAAGAAGTCTCGCTTCCCATCGGTCAAAAGGGCCATGCTGAAAAAAGTGTCAAAACCAGAAATGCAGGACAGGCCATGGAGAAATGGGAGCCTTGCTACACTGATGGGCGGGATGTAAATTGCCAAGAGCCACTCTGGAGAAGTGTCCGGTGAGTCCTGAAACATCTGAAAAACACAGCTTAGAGAGCATAGGGCACTTCCACTCATGGGGGTATAAATTGGGAAAATGAAAAATCAGCAAGACACAAGCACCCCAAAGTTTAGGGCTGCTCTGTTGACCAGGACCTCCACTTCATTCCACCTTAAATATCCCAGGAAAGAGAAAAATGGATAAAGAAGTTGTGGTCCTTATGTACAATGGAATATCACTCAGCCAGGAAATCAATGTCATAAGGTTAGTAGCAGCATGATGAGTGGATTTAGGTACGACGATTCTAAGTGAAATAAGTCACACAGAAAAGGACACTTCTCATAAGGTATCACTGATAGAGGGAATGTAAAAACCGTTACACTTGAACTGAATTACAAAACAGAACAGAGTCACACATGCAGAAAACACACTATGGCTGCTTAACGGGAAAGGTGAGGTGGGGTGATACATAAAACAAGGGTATCAAATTAGCTCAGATACCGTTCCATAAACCCAATATGTAATAGACAAGACCTACTCCTTGCTCAGAGAACTGGACTCAACACGCCCTATTCACCGCACAAGAATATATCTGACTAATAATAATCGTAAAACCTATGTATTGATATCTCTCTGTTAGTGTGTCAAGTGGGTGTAAAGCGGCATAAACACAGCAGTGAAAAGCAGCTAAACCCCATTATAAAAATAAATTACTTTGAAACACCCATGAAACAAAGACAGTGAAAGAGAGAGAAATTCTTACACAATGCGTTCAGGGGCTGTGATGCAACCTGGATTGACCATATCTAGACGCACAGCTGGATGAGACATAAGGGTGGACACTCTTGGGGCTGAGAGGTTTGGTGAGGTTGGGTGAGCAAACGCAGACCCTTTAAAGGAATACTGCGTGGTACCCATCGCATGGGTCCCAAATCTCCAGGTTCAAGGGCATCTTCCTACATCAAAAACATGCATGAGAAACCCAGAAGATGGTACACCGTGTGATGGGGAAAGGTTTCTAAAACGCACCTCATTTCTCATCTCCTTGTGCCCGGGTTCGCCATTCCAGCCGCTTTACTAGCAAGCTCCCTACTTGGAGCATCAGCACCTTTAACCTCCTGTTCCATACAGGTTGCAATTTGTCCTGAGGATAAACGGGAAGACGTGGAACCAACGAGAGACTAGCTCTTGGTGTTGGGACAGGCACAGGTCACTCTATTTTCCCATCAGAAAGAAGAATTAACCACAGGCTCAGCCTGCCCCCCGGAACCAGAACAGGGCCTGAAGCCATTCTGCGATTTTGCGGCCAGCTCCCATAAAAACGAGTTGTAAAATGGAGGTTCAGGGCACTGCGATTCACAAACCTGCAGAGTTATAAATGATAACTCTCGTCCACAAATATATTGAGGGAAGGCAAAGAAGAGGATTTGAAATCAAGGCAGAATTGCAGGAAACAGATTTCAGGAGGTAGATACGAATCGCCTTTAAAGCACATGAAAAGCGGCAAAACGTTGACAATGATGCCCTTGGCCAAAAAGGGCGTATGCGTTTTTTCCTGAATATATTCAGGAAAAAACGCATACGCCCTTTTTGGCCAACCAAGCCACCTGGAAAGGCAAATCAGCGCTACAAAGAAGTCTCGCTTCCCATCGGTCAAAAGGGCCATGCTGAAAAAAGTGTCAAAACCAGAAATGCAGGACAGGCCATGGAGAAATGGGAGCCTTGCTACACTGATGGGCGGGATGTAAATTGCCAAGAGCCACTCTGGAGAAGTGTCCGGTGAGTCCTGAAACATCTGAAAAACACAGCTTAGAGAGCATAGGGCACTTCCACTCATGGGGGTATAAATTGGGAAAATGAAAAATCAGCAAGACACAAGCACCCCAAAGTTTAGGGCTGCTCTGTTGACCAGGACCTCCACTTCATTCCACCTTAAATATCCCAGGAAAGAGAAAAATGGATAAAGAAGTTGTGGTCCTTATGTACAATGGAATATCACTCAGCCAGGAAATCAATGTCGTAAGGTTAGTAGCAGCATGATGAGTGGATTTAGGTACGACGATTCTAAGTGAAATAAGTCACACAGAAAAGGACACTTCTCATAAGGTATCACTGATAGAGGGAATGTAAAAACCGTTACACTTGAACTGAATTACAAAACAGAACAGAGTCACACATGCAGAAAACACACTATGGCTGCTTAACGGGAAAGGTGAGGTGGGGTGATACATAAAACAAGGGTATCAAATTAGCTCAGATACCGTTCCATAAACCCAATATGTAATAGACAAGACCTACTCCTTGCTCAGAGAACTGGACTCAACACGCCCTATTCACCACACAAGAATATATCTGACTAATAATAATCGTAAAACCTATGTATTGATATCTCTCTGTTAGTGTGTCAAGTGGGTGTAAAGCGGCATAAACACAGCAGTGAAAAGCAGCTAAACCCCATTATAAAAATAAATTACTTTGAAACACCCATGAAACAAAGACAGTGAAAGAGAGAGAAATTCTTACACAATGCGTTCAGGGGCTGTGATGCAACCTGGATTGACCATATCTAGACGCACAGCTGGATGAGACATAAGGGTGGACACTCTTGGGGCTGAGAGGTTTGGTGAGGTTGGGTGAGCAAACGCAGACCCTTTAAAGGAATACTGCGTGGTACCCATCGCATGGGTCCCAAATCTCCAGGTTCAAGGGCATCTTCCTACATCAAAAACATGCATGAGAAACCCAGAAGATGGTACACCGTGTGATGGGGAAAGGTTTCTAAAACGCACCTCATTTCTCATCTCCTTGTGCCCGGGTTCGCCATTCCAGCCGCTTTACTAGCAAGCTCCCTACTTGGAGCATCAGCACCTTTAACCTCCTGTTCCATACAGGTTGCAATTTGTCCTGAGGATAAACGGGAAGACGTGGAACCAACGAGAGACTAGCTCTTGGTGTTGGGACAGGCACAGGTCACTCTATTTTCCCATCAGAAAGAAGAATTAACCACAGGCTCAGCCTGCCCCCCGGAACCAGAACAGGGCCTGAAGCCATTCTGCGATTTTGCGGCCAGCTCCCATAAAAACGAGTTGTAAAATGGAGGTTCAGGGCACTGCAATTCACAAACCTGCAGAGTTATAAATGATAACTCTCGTCCACAAATATATTGAGGGAAGGCAAAGAAGAGGATTTGAAATCAAGGCAGAATTGCAGGAAACAGATTTCAGGAGGTAGATACGAATCGCCTTTAAAGCACATGAAAAGCGGCAAAACGTTGACAATGATGCCCTTGGCCAAAAAGGGCGTATGCGTTTTTTCCTGAATATATTCAGGAAAAAACGCATACGCCCTTTTTGGCCAACCAAGCCACCTGGAAAGGCAAATCAGCGCTACAAACAAGTCTCGCTTCCCATCGGTCAAAAGGGCCATGCTGAAAAAAGTGTCAAAACCAGAAATGCAGGACAGGCCATGGAGAAATGGGAGCCTTGCTACACTGATGGGCGGGATGTAAATTGCCAAGAGCCACTCTGGAGAAGTGTCCGGTGAGTCCTGAAACATCTGAAAAACACAGCTTAGAGAGCATAGGGCACTTCCACTCATGGGGGTATAAATTGGGAAAATTAAAAATCAGCAAGACACAAGCACCCCAAAGTTTAGGGCTGCTCTGTTGACCAGGACCTCCACTTCATTCCACCTTAAATATCCCAGGAAAGAGAAAAATGGATAAAGAAGTTGTGGTCCTTATGTACAATGGAATATCACTCAGCCAGGAAATCAATGTCGTAAGGTTAGTAGCAGCATGATGAGTGGATTTAGGTACGACGATTCTAAGTGAAATAAGTCACACAGAAAAGGACACTTCTCATAAGGTATCACTGATAGAGGGAATGTAAAAACCGTTACAGTTGAACTGAATTACAAAACAGAACAGAGTCACACATGCAGAAAACACACTATGGCTGCTTAACGGGAAAGGTGAGGTGGGGTGATACATAAAACAAGGGTATCAAATTAGCTCAGATACCGTTCCATAAACCCAATATGTAATAGACAAGACCTACTCCTTGCTCAGAGAACTGGACTCAACACGCCCTATTCACCGCACAAGAATATATCTGACTAATAATAATCGTAAAACCTATGTATTGATATCTCTCTGTTAGTGTGTCAAGTGGGTGTAAAGCGGCATAAACACAGCAGTGAAAAGCAGCTAAACCCCATTATAAAAATAAATTACTTTGAAACACCCATGAAACAAAGACAGTGAAAGAGAGAGAAATTCTTACACAATGCGTTCAGGGGCTGTGATGCAACCTGGATTGACCATATCTAGACGCACAGCTGGATGAGACATAAGGGTGGACACTCTTGGGGCTGAGAGGTTTGGTGAGGTTGGGTGAGCAAACGCAGACCCTTTAAAGGAATACTGCGTGGTACCCATCGCATGGGTCCCAAATCTCCAGGTTCAAGGGCATCTTCCTACATCAAAAACATGCATGAGAAACCCAGAAGATGGTACACCGTGTGATGGGGAAAGGTTTCTAAAACGCACCTCATTTCTCATCTCCTTGTGCCCGGGTTTGCCATTCCAGCCGCTTTACTAGCAAGCTCCCTACTTGGAGCATCAGCACCTTTAACCTCCTGTTCCATACAGGTTGCAATTTGTCCTGAGGATAAACGGGAAGACGTGGAACCAACGAGAGACTAGCTCTTGGTGTTGGGACAGGCACAGGTCACTCTATTTTCCCATCAGAAAGAAGAATTAACCACAGGCTCAGCCTGCGCCCCGGAACCAGAACAGGGCCTGAAGCCATTCTGCGATTTTGCGGCCAGCTCCCATAAAAACGAGTTGTAAAATGGAGGTTCAGGGCACTGCAATTCACAAACCTGCAGAGTTATAAATGATAACTCTCGTCCACAAATATATTGAGGGAAGGCAAAGAAGAGGATTTGAAATCAAGGCAGAATTGCAGGAAACAGATTTCAGGAGGTAGATACGAATCGCCTTTAAAGCACATGAAAAGCGGCAAAACGTTGACAATGATGCCCTTGGCCAAAAAGGGCGTATGCGTTTTTTCCTGAATATATTCAGGAAAAAACGCATACGCCCTTTTTGGCCAACCAAGCCACCTGGAAAGGCAAATCAGCGCTACAAAGAAGTCTCGCTTCCCATCGGTCAAAAGGGCCATGCTGAAAAAAGTGTCAAAACCAGAAATGCAGGACAGGCCATGGAGAAATGGGAGCCTTGCTACACTGATGGGCGGGATGTAAATTGCCAAGAGCCACTCTGGAGAAGTGTCCGGTGAGTCCTGAAACATCTGAAAAACACAGCTTAGAGAGCATAGGGCACTTCCACTCATGGGGGTATAAATTGGGAAAATTAAAAATCAGCAAGACACAAGCACCCCAAAGTTTAGGGCTGCTCTGTTGACCAGGACCTCCACTTCATTCCACCTTAAATATCCCAGGAAAGAGAAAAATGGATAAAGAAGTTGTGGTCCTTATGTACAATGGAATATCACTCAGCCAGGAAATCAATGTCGTAAGGTTAGTAGCAGCATGATGAGTGGATTTAGGTACGACGATTCTAAGTGAAATAAGTCACACAGAAAAGGACACTTCTCATAAGGTATCACTGATAGAGGGAATGTAAAAACCGTTACACTTGAACTGAATTACAAAACAGAACAGAGTCACACATGCAGAAAACACACTATGGCTGCTTAACGGGAAAGGTGAGGTGGGGTGATACATAAAACAAGGGTATCAAATTAGCTCAGATACCGTTCCATAAACCCAATATGTAATAGACAAGACCTACTCCTTGCTCAGAGAACTGGACTCAACACGCCCTATTCACCGCACAAGAATATATCTGACTAATAATAATCGTAAAACCTATGTATTGATATCTCTCTGTTAGTGTGTCAAGTGGGTGTAAAGCGGCATAAACACAGCAGTGAAAAGCAGCTAAACCCCATTATAAAAATAAATTACTTTGAAACACCCATGAAACAAAGACAGTGAAAGAGAGAGAAATTCTTACACAATGCGTTCAGGGGCTGTGATGCAACCTGGATTGACCATATCTAGACGCACAGCTGGATGAGACATAAGGGTGGACACTCTTGGGGCTGAGAGGTTTGGTGAGGTTGGGTGAGCAAACGCAGACCCTTTAAAGGAATACTGCGTGGTACCCATCGCATGGGTCCCAAATCTCCAGGTTCAAGGGCATCTTCCTACATCAAAAACATGCATGAGAAACCCAGAAGATGGTACACCGTGTGATGGGGAAAGGTTTCTAAAACGCACCTCATTTCTCATCTCCTTGTGCCCGGGTTCGCCATTCCAGCCGCTTTACTAGCAAGCTCCCTACTTGGAGCATCAGCACCTTTAACCTCCTGTTCCATACAGGTTGCAATTTGTCCTGAGGATAAACGGGAAGACGTGGAACCAACGAGAGACTAGCTCTTGGTGTTGGGACAGGCACAGGTCACTCTATTTTCCCATCAGAAAGAAGAATTAACCACAGGCTCAGCCTGCCCCCCGGAACCAGAACAGGGCCTGAAGCCATTCTGCGATTTTGCGGCCAGCTCCCATAAAAACGAGTTGTAAAATGGAGGTTCAGGGCACTGCGATTCACAAACCTGCAGAGTTATAAATGATAACTCTCGTCCACAAATATATTGAGGGAAGGCAAAGAAGAGGATTTGAAATCAAGGCAGAATTGCAGGAAACAGATTTCAGGAGGTAGATACGAATCGCCTTTAAAGCACATGAAAAGCGGCAAAACGTTGACAATGATGCCCTTGGCCAAAAAGGGCGTATGCGTTTTTTCCTGAATATATTCAGGAAAAAACGCATACGCCCTTTTTGGCCAACCAAGCCACCTGGAAAGGCAAATCAGCGCTACAAAGAAGTCTCGCTTCCCATCGGTCAAAAGGGCCATGCTGAAAAAAGTGTCAAAACCAGAAATGCAGGACAGGCCATGGAGAAATGGGAGCCTTGCTACACTGATGGGCGGGATGTAAATTGCCAAGAGCCACTCTGGAGAAGTGTCCGGTGAGTCCTGAAACATCTGAAAAACACAGCTTAGAGAGCATAGGGCACTTCCACTCATGGGGGTATAAATTGGGAAAATGAAAAATCAGCAAGACACAAGCACCCCAAAGTTTAGGGCTGCTCTGTTGACCAGGACCTCCACTTCATTCCACCTTAAATATCCCAGGAAAGAGAAAAATGGATAAAGAAGTTGTGGTCCTTATGTACAATGGAATATCACTCAGCCAGGAAATCAATGTCGTAAGGTTAGTAGCAGCATGATGAGTGGATTTAGGTACGACGATTCTAAGTGAAATAAGTCACACAGAAAAGGACACTTCTCATAAGGTATCACTGATAGAGGGAATGTAAAAACCGTTACACTTGAACTGAATTACAAAACAGAACAGAGTCACACATGCAGAAAACACACTATGGCTGCTTAACGGGAAAGGTGAGGTGGGGTGATACATAAAACAAGGGTATCAAATTAGCTCAGATACCGTTCCATAAACCCAATATGTAATAGACAAGACCTACTCCTTGCTCAGAGAACTGGACTCAACACGCCCTATTCACCACACAAGAATATATCTGACTAATAATAATCGTAAAACCTATGTATTGATATCTCTCTGTTAGTGTGTCAAGTGGGTGTAAAGCGGCATAAACACAGCAGTGAAAAGCAGCTAAACCCCATTATAAAAATAAATTACTTTGAAACACCCATGAAACAAAGACAGTGAAAGAGAGAGAAATTCTTACACAATGCGTTCAGGGGCTGTGATGCAACCTGGATTGACCATATCTAGACGCACAGCTGGATGAGACATAAGGGTGGACACTCTTGGGGCTGAGAGGTTTGGTGAGGTTGGGTGAGCAAACGCAGACCCTTTAAAGGAATACTGCGTGGTACCCATCGCATGGGTCCCAAATCTCCAGGTTCAAGGGCATCTTCCTACATCAAAAACATGCATGAGAAACCCAGAAGATGGTACACCGTGTGATGGGGAAAGGTTTCTAAAACGCACCTCATTTCTCATCTCCTTGTGCCCGGGTTCGCCATTCCAGCCGCTTTACTAGCAAGCTCCCTACTTGGAGCATCAGCACCTTTAACCTCCTGTTCCATACAGGTTGCAATTTGTCCTGAGGATAAACGGGAAGACGTGGAACCAACGAGAGACTAGCTCTTGGTGTTGGGACAGGCACAGGTCACTCTATTTTCCCATCAGAAAGAAGAATTAACCACAGGCTCAGCCTGCCCCCCGGAACCAGAACAGGGCCTGAAGCCATTCTGCGATTTTGCGGCCAG